>NC_056731.1:1402109251-1402401751 GCF_019279795.1 Protopterus annectens
TTCTCTAAATGATCATCTGTTTTCCAGATAAACGTTTCTTTTAACTTTTTTCACCATTGCATTCTACTTACATTCTTCCCAAATTTTTTACCCAAGACATATTTAATTTATTGTTCGTTGTATTTGCCTAGCTTAACCACATCATGCGATCTTTTGTCTGTGTTTAAAATCATCTGTTTTGCTTCTAAACACTTATTTAAGTAAAATACCTTTCTTATCCAAATCTTGTATTTTTGCAATTAAATATCTCCATAGGTTAACAAAGCTCGAAATTAACCCTTCAGACATTACTTATCCTGCCTCCCAAATTTTGCAATTTATTTCACAGTCACATTCATAATTAAAGCAAAGAGTATACAACTCATTGGACATTACTCTTGCACCCCTCCTCATATGTACCTCTTTACTTGACCAACCATTTACTAGAACTTTTACTTATCTTTGTAGGCAGAGATGCATGATTTCTTAATATTCTCACATATATTGTATTATTTCGTTATCACCCATAAAATTAAATGTTCTATTGTATCAAATATTGTAAGGTCCCCTTTCATAAAATTAGCATATTTTCTGTTTCTAATGTCAACCACAGCTTTGTCTTTAACTCTATCTTTTCCCCTTTATGCTGTACATACTGCTCTCTGTAGCACTTTTCCTCATGGTTTCAAATCTCTTCTGCATTTTCATAAGCATCTTGTTAATTGGTACTCTCCAGTTTTTTTTTTCTTCCAAATTTCAGTATTCTACTATGTAACTGTTCATACACGAATCCTTCATTCAACCATTCGCTCAATTGCCATTCCATTAAATGTTTGTACATCATACCTTAGTCAAGCTGGTCCTGCAGTCAAATCTGTATTCACTTGTCTTGATACTTTTAACTCTTGTATAGAAATTTCCTTTTTAAATTCTTTATTTGCTCTGAAAAATTTATTTCCCATATTTTCATTGTTTTGCTTTTTCTGTAAACATTTCTTGTATATACTCTAACTACAATATTCTTACATTGTTTTTAGGATGTTCATCGTGCATACAGCTGCAGTCATAACAGATGGGTTCTCCTGCCGTCAGGCGGGTCCTCGGTTGGCCGAATTCCAAAGTCTAGGTCCGGCGTCAGTTGTTGTCGCTTCTTCCCTGACGTCAGTGCGACAGGGGTATAAAAGAACCAGCAGACGCCATTTTCTTCAGTCTTTCTTGCCGCGCGGTGTCCGAAGCAGAAGCAGTTCGCAAGTGCCGGTCGGCCAGCTCCTGAAATTACGAAAATTTTGCAACCGAAGTCTCCTTGAAAGCTAAGTACCCCATTGGGGAAACTTTTCTTGCCTCAGACCGATGTCAGACAAAGTTAATAATTGTACTTCATGTGGGAAGCAAATACCGCATAAGGATTTTCATTCCCTCTGCATTCCTTGCTTAGGCCCAGACCACGACGTCTCTGTCTGTCGTGTTTGTGCTACATTCAACAAACACACCATTAAGCGTCGGGCGGAGTTCGCCCAGCACTATTTTGGCAAAAAATTTAACTATATTATGTCGTCGGATACTCAGACTCCAGTTTTGTCTAAAAAACGCAAAGATAAGGACCGACACACGAGGTCCGCGGCCTCTACCAACACCACGCCAAAGCTGACTACAGGTGGTCCAGTTCTCAGCGAGGCGCCTACGCAGCCCCTGCCTATCGACGACACTTCATTGGCGGTGTCTTCTGTGCCTGAGGTCGCAGGCTCCTCGGCCCACACCCCGACTACAGATACTGAAGCCACTCTTGGTGGTGAAACTCAAAATGTAGACAGGTCTGCCTCCTCTCAAGGTGTCTTCAGACCTTCCTCTTCTTTTTCTGTCAAGGCTTTCACTAAGTCTAAAGCAGCCATGCATTCTAAGAGACCGGTTACACAGGGACCTTCTCCAGGCCCCATGCCTAAAAAACAGATGCTTAAAATGGCTCAGGATTTTATTACTCTTATCAGGGGTTCTCAACCCCCCCCCCCGGACAAAAGGCCCAGAGTGGAGGAAGAATCCCCCTCCTCTGACCAGGCCTCCATTATATCAGTGCACTCGGATGAACAGGAACATTCTTACTCCCCTTTTGAAGATTCTGATGCAGAGGAGTCCATTCCCTCTGTCTCCCCCCCCCCCCCAGAAGATTACTCATTTGGGGAAACCTTGCATACTTTAAGGGAACACTTCCACTGGGAAGGCCAAGAGTATTCAGATTCCAAGAAAAGGCTTGGGGATTTTCTCTTGCTACCTCAGCACAGGCCTCTGGCTATACCTCCTGTCTTAGACATACTAGATGATGTGTATTCGGAGGCCTGCCTTAACCCGGATTCTTTACCTCCAGCCCCAGTCAAGCCTGACGGGTACTACCGGGTTCCTGACTCACACCAATTTCTATACAAAAGCCATTCGGCTGACCCAGAAACTATCTCACAGGGCCCCAAGGGAATTAAGGCCTCCACTGCTAAAAATCCATTACCTTCCGAGAGAGATTCCAGATCTTTAGAAAGGTGGGGAAAAAAGGTATACACCTCGGCCACCTTAACCATGAGGGCACTAAACTGCCAGTTCCATATGTTAAAGTACCAACAGTTTCTGTTATCACAGTTGAGAAGCAAAATGTCACAACCTGACCAGCCAGACTTGAAGGAGTTGCAGGATTTGATGCATAGTGCAGAACAAGTGGGTAAACATACCTTGCAATGTGGTTTTGATGCTCTAGAGGCCTCATGTAGAGCTGCTGTTACAGGATCAGTCATATGTAGACATGCCTGGCTCAAGGAGCAAACCTTACCAGATCATGTCAAAGCTAAATTACTAGATGCCCCTCTACAAAAGGATGCATTATTTGGTGTTAAAGCTGAGGAGGTATTAAAGAAAATGGAGGAAAAGGCTAAATCAATGCAAACAGTGAAAGATTTTCTACAGGTACAACCTCCACGTTTCAGTAGAAATTGGCCTTCCAAAAATTGGTCCTTTCCAGCCACGGACAGACCCCAAAGAGGTAGATACAGGCGCCCGAGTGGCAGAGGGCAATCTCAAGGATCGTTTAGAGGCAGACAATGGCAAGCTCCTACACAAAGAGGTGGTGAGGATAGTTCGCAGCCATTCAGAAAGCAAGCCCAATGACTTTCTCCTTTGTATGCCAAGCAAGGCTCAAATGGCAGCACCCTTAGGCGGAAAACTGGCATTATTTTCGAAAAATTGGCATATTGTCACAAAAGACAAATGGATCCTGGACATTATAAACAGAGGCTACAGATTCCACAGATTCCATTTTCACACCCTTCCAAAACTGAGAGGCATGCCATACCTGCCACACAATCAAAGGGCAGAGGCACAAAGACAAATTTCAGATCTCATGGACATGAAAGCTATTCAAGAGGTACCTACTCAAGAACAAGGTCAAGGTTTTTATTCCAGACTATTCCTGGTACCAAGGAAGGGGAAAGATTGGAGACCTATTCTGGACCTATCCATCCTAAACGCATTTTTACTCGTACCAAAATTCAAGATGCTCACATTACAGCAGCTTCTTCCCATGCTGGGCAAGGAGTCTTGGCTGATAACATTGGACCTCAAGGAGGCATACCTGCATGTCCCAATCAGACAAAATTGCAGAAGATACCTCAGATTTCTTGCAGGTTCAACCCATTATCAATTCTCTGCATTGCCCTTTGGCTTATCTACTGGGCCCAGAGTATTCACGAAATGCCTGGCATCAGTAATTGCCTACTGCAGACTTCAAGGGATACAAATATACCCATATTTGGACGACTGCCTGATCCAAGCGGACAGCAAGCACATACTTCTGAAACATCTGGCTTTTGTAATAATGTTGTTGAATTCTCTGGGATACACAGTCAACAAAAAGAAATCAAGGCTAATACCCTCTCAGAAAATAATTTTCCTGGGTGCCAACTTGGACACAAACACCCAGATGGCCTACCTCACGCCAGAGAAACAGGGGCAACTAACTCAATACTTCAGAAAACTAGCAAATTTCACCAGGCTGACTGCAAGGAAAATCCTGCAGGCTCTGGGATTCATGGCATCTTGCATCCTACTAATCCCATGTGCAAAGCTGCATATGAGGAAACTTCAGTGGTACCTGAAAAACCTATGGTCTCAACACAGCCACAGTTTGGAAGCAATAATACCACTAATTCCATGTCTTCAAAAGGAATTTCTGTGGTGTGCTCAAGCATGCCAAACAAACACAGGTCTCCCATTCTGCAAGCCTCAAGCAAATCAAGTCATCACAACAGATGCCTCGGACTACGCCTGGGGGGGTGCACATGACAGATCGGTGCATTCAGGGCAAATGGTCCCAAAAAGAAAAGCACCTTCACATCAATCAAAAGGAAATGCTAGCAGTAATAAATGCTATTATAGCTTTCAAAGACCACCTGCATCCAGGTCAACTATTGATAAGGACAGACAACACCACAGTGATGTGGTACATAAACAAACAGGGAGGAACCCATTCATACCCCCTATGCAGGCTGGCCATGTCACTTTGGAACATGGCTCTGGAATTACAAATCGAACTTCAAGCACAGTACTTGCCAGGCAAGGAAAACACGCTGGCAGACAACCTAAGCAGAAATATGACAGATCCACACGAATGGAAGTTGCATCCTCAAGTTTTTGCAGAGATAATACAAGCATGGGGAAGGCCAGACATAGATCTCTTTGCCTCCCACAAAAATCACCAATTGACAAAATTCTGCTCAAGGACTTTTCATTCACAGGCCTGGAGAGTGGACGCTCTCTCTTTCAGTTGGACAACAATGACAGTTTATGCCTTTCCGCCTTTTCCTCTGCTGCCCAAACTTCTATTAAAAATCAGAGCAGACAGACCAAAGATGATTCTCATTGCTCCAGACTGGCCAAGACAGTACTGGTACCCACTCCTGAGGAGCCTGACGCATTCCCCACCATGGACCCTACCTCTAATGCCTCTTCTTCTGACTCAGCACAGCTTCAAAACTCTTCAGTCAGCTGAAAACTCAATCTGGCCGCATGGAAGATTCCTTAACATCACAACAGACCCTACTCTCCAAGGAGGTGCAGGATGTCATTTTGGAGGCCAGAAGGCAGTCTACTAGAAAAGCTTACTCCCCAAAATGGAAACTGTTTTGTGCCTGGAATGAGAAAAAGGGCCAGAATCCTGGAAAACTGAATTTACCTCAAATATTACAGTATCTAGCTGAGCTACTAAGCAGTGGAGTTTCATTTTCCTCCATCAAAATCCATGCCTCAGCCATTTCTGCAGAATACAACACTGATCCACCTTTATTCTCTCACCCCCTCTTAAGACAGTTCCTCAGAGGGGCGGGCTAAGAATATAAAACCCCCAAGGAAACGACCAATACCTGCTTGGGACCTCAATTTATTTCTAGAAAAGCTGACCTTGCCTCCTTTTGCGCCAGCTGCCTCAACAGATTTGCAATATTTGTCCTGGAAAACAGCTTTCCTTCTGGCTATCACCTCAGCTCGCAGGGTATCTGAACTACAAGCCCTCATGGCTGTGCAGTCTTTTATCATCTTCCATCAGGACAGAGTTTCCTTACGAACCAACCCGTCCTTTATGCCAAAGGTGGTATCCAGGGTAGCTTTGAATCAGGCTATCCACTTGCCTACCTTTTGCCCTAATCTCAAAACAAAGGGGAGAGACTACTACATTCCTTGGACACCCACAGACAGCTGCATTATTATTTGGACAGAACAAAGCCTTTCAGAAAAACAGAACAGCTCTTTGTGTCCTATGCTGTAGGAGCTCAAGGGAAGCCAATTTCCAAACAGACAATCTCAAAATGGATAGCCCACTGCATACGCTTTTGTTACTCTTTTCATGGTAAAACTGTACCTGCAGGCATCAGATCTCACTCCACAAGGCACACAGCTACCTCTGCAGCTTTCCTCAGAGGAGTTCCTACCAAAGATATTTTGGAAGCAGCCACTTGGAGTTCTGTGCATACCTTTTCCAAGCACTACCACCTACCATTATACTCCAAAACTAGAGCAGGCTTTGCCACTGCAGTCTTGCAGGGCATCCTGGCTCCTCCTAGTTCCACCTAGTGCCTACCACCCTTTTCATAGCTTTGGGATTCTACCCATCTGTTATGACTGCAGCTGTATGCACGATGAAGATAGTACAGTTTTGTACCTACCATAAATGTAGATGTTACAGTGCTAATACAGCTGCAGTCCAGGTTTCCCTCCCTCCTTCCCCTCTTGGGACAGGCCTATTGGCTAACACCTCCTCATACAACCTGAATGGGGTATTCTTTTATGGTGTATTTGCTTGCAACTACTGTATTTTGATTATATTGCATTGCTTTATTACATAATTTTATGTATTGCCTTCCTTCTGGGGGCACCTGACATCTGGGGCAAGAAAAACTGAAGAAAATGGCGTTGGTTGGTTCTTTTATACCCCTGTCGCACTGACGTCAGGGAAGAAGCGACGACAACCGACGCCGGACCTAGACTTTGGAATTCGGCCGACGGCAGGAGAACCCATCTGTTATGACTGCAGCTGTATTAGCACTCGAACATCTACATTTATGGTAGGTACAAAACTGTACTTTCTTTAGTTCTTTTGCATTTTTCATTTCTTTCAGTACACTACTGCTTTCCTTTACTAGTCTATTTAAATATGCTGATACTACTCTTTTTTGCAAAAATGTTTGAATAACTCCTTAATTTTCTCGTTCTTAAGGTTTTCATTTGTTAAATTGTCATTGTTTTCTAAACATTCCAGTGCATCTTTATATACTTTCCTATACTTTTCTCTACTTGTATTACATCAAACTGCCACTGAAAGACACCGCTTTTATTTTATCTTAAGTCATTCACCATTCGGACCAAATTTTATAAAATCCTGCTATTGTAATATGGTTCCTCCATTTCTCTATTAATATGTCTTCTCATCCCATGTTTTTTCATTTAACCCTTTTATTCCTTTGCTAGTTTGTATGTATTCCTTGTTCCTTTATCTGCAGCTATATTGTCAGATCAGAAAAACCTGTTTCAGTTTTTTTCTCCTGTAGTTAATCTTTTTTAATCCATGAAGTCATCTATTTCAGTTCTGTGAATACCTCCTCTGCGACTCCATGATTTGGTTTATCCCAGTACCAATTTACCACGTCATAACTTCTAACATTTTTCTTGCATTTTCTTTTCTTTTTACTCTTAAATCACTGTAGTGAGAGGATATTTTAATTGTATTTGTCTGTCACTCCATAATCCAGAATCTTATGAAATAAACTTTCGCTTTCTTTACGGGTAGCATAAGCATGTAATGCAGTACTATGTAGTTCTTTCCATTTTAAATCCACAATAGTTAATCTTGTTATATTTTTACTGTATTTCTGCAAAATATATCTGTATCAGAACACTGATAATTCCCCAAATTCCCTCCCACACCCATAATTTTAGTTTAATCTTTCACTTAAGAATCCTCTCTTGTAGTAATCACATTTGTTGCACCATTCCAAAACCCCTGTATTTCTCACTTAATACTACTCATCTTTACAGAAAGCACTCAGAAATTACTTTCCCTTTTCCTTAATTTTCTATAAATTGTAATTTTATTTTTCATCCATTTCCTTTTTTCTGTTTTTAGTCCTCCCTGTAAACTTATTTTTATTTTTTTAATACTTGGCAATTTACATCTTCCTCTTCACTTGTTTCAGAACCTTCCTCTTTTTCCTCCCTTTTTGATGTCCTTCAAGGATGCATCTGCAGTCTTTACAAATGGGTTGTCCTGTCGTCAGGCAGCCCTTCGGTCGGCCGGATTCCAAAGTCTGGGTCTGGCTTCGGCTGGTGTCGCACTTCACCCGACGTCATCGCGGCAGTTATTCGGGTATAAAGGCATCAGCCGACGCCATTTTCCTCAGTCTTTCTTGCCGCGTGGCGCCCGAAGCAGAAGCTGTTGGCAAGTGCCGGTCGGTCAGATCCAGAGATTACTTCTACCGAATACTACTTCGAAGACTTCTATAAAGCTAAGTACCCCGTTGGGGACTCCTTCTTGCCTCAGCCGATGTCAGAGAAAGTTAACTGTTTATCTTGTGGGAAACAAATACCTCATAAAGATTTCCACTCCTATTGCATACATTGTTTAGGCCCAGACCACGATGTAGCAGCTTGTCTAGCCTGTGCTTCTTTTAACCGACGGACGCTTAGACGTCGGTCGGACTTTGCTGAACAGATTTTCGGCTCCGATTTTGCCTACATTATGCCGTTGGATCCTCCGACTACGCAAATTACCAAAAAACGCAAAGAAAAGGACCGACACTCGCGGTCCACGGTTTCGGCCGAAACCGCGGTTAAGCAAACCACGAGTGTCTCTGTTTCGGCCAAAACCGAGCAAGCGGTTCTTTCTTCAGCCGATAACATGCCTTCTACCGAGGCCTCTTCTAACCTGGTAGAAACGGCTTCTGAAATCCAACCTTCTGTTGCGGTTTCATAGGATTTATCAGACACCATTCCCCTGGATGTTTCAACCCCTGCACGTGGAGCTGCTAGGCCTCCTCCAGCTATGTCTATTAAGGCCTTTGCCAGGGCTAAAGCAGCCAAAGCATCAAAACCTGTGCCTGCCAAGCCCCCTTCTCACAGGCCCAGCTCCAGCTCCCACATGCTTTCTTTGGCTGAGGATCTCATCTGTTTAATTCGTGGAGCCCAGCCTCATCCAGACAGGGCCTCTCTCCCTCCTCCAGAAAGAGGCCTAGAGCAGAGCCCCCTCAGCCAGTATCCACAGATGATTCCTCTGATGACTCAGAACATACAGACCCTCCTGAGGCTTCTTATTCTCCTTACGAAGACTCTGATGCTGAGGAGTCCATCCCTTCAGCCTCTCCTGAGGAATTTTCCTTTGGGGAAACCTTGCATGCTATGAGGGAACAATTTCAGTGGCAGGGCCAAGATTTCTCAGACTCTAGAAAAAGGCTTAGGACCTTTCTACATTTGCCACAGCATAGGCCTTTAGCTATACCTCCAGTTCTTTCTGTTGTTGATGATGCATTTAATGATGCTTGCACTGCTCCTGATTCTTTACCTCCGGCTCCTGTTAAGCCCAATAGGTACTACAGGGTCCCGGACACTCATCACCACTTATATAAGGCTCCTTTGCAGATCCAGAGACTATCTCCCAGGGTCCTAAAGCTGTAGCCGCTACTTCTTCTAAAAAAACCGTCCCCTCTGAAAGGGAATCCAGGTCCTTAGAGGGGGTAAAAAAGTTTACACCTCTGCTACTTTGTCAGCTAGAACTTTGAACTGCCAATTTCATATGATTCAATATCAAGAGTTTATGCTTGACCAGTTGACTAAAAAGCTGTCCTCTGAAGAATCTTTAGATAAAAAGTATGTTCAAGAAATGGTACATAACATACAGCAGGTTAGTAACCATTCTTTAAAATGTGGCTATGATGCACTGGAGGCTTCCTTTAGATCAGCCATGACTGGCACATTTATCACGAGGCATGCATGGTTGAAAGAACAGGCATTATCAGACCATGTCAAATCTAAGCTTTTGGATGCACCTATGGACAAGGTCAATTTATTTGGTTCCCCTGCACAGCAGGTACTAAAAAAGATGGAAGAGAAAGCAAAATCTGTGCAAACAGTGAAAGATTTCTTACAAGTTCAACCTCCAAGGTTTAGCAGGAACTGGCCCTCCAAGAATTGGTCCTTTCCGGAAAGGCACAAAGAGGCAGGAATAGGCGCTCTAGAGGCAGAAACCAATCCAGGGGTGCCTACAGGGGTCGCCAGTGGCAGGGTAACAACCAGCGAGGCACGGATACAGCCACCACCACTACAACAACTCAATCACAGTGACTTGGCGGTGGCACCGCCTACCAGGGAACAACTAGAAGCACCCTTAGGCGGAAAGCTAACCTTATTTTCAAGAAACTGGCACTGCATTACAAGAGAAAAATGGATTTTGCAAACTCTAGACCAAGGTTACAGGTTCCATTTCCATACTCTACCAGAAAAGAGAGGAATGCCAAACCTACCACCTACTCAAAGGACAGAAGCTCTAAAGCAAATATCTCAATTATTAAGAATGAGAGCTGTGGAAAAGGTACCATCTATGGAGCAAGGAAAGGGATTTTACTCCAGACTCTTCCTGGTACCAAGAAAAGAAAACAAATGGAGGCCTATTCTAGACCTGTCCGCTTTAAACACATTCCTCATTGTTCCAAAATTCAAAATGCTGACCCTACAGCAGCTTCTTCCCATGCTGGGCAAGGAGTCTTGGCTGGTAACTCTAGATCTCAAGGAGGCATACCTGCACGTCCCCATAAGACCAATTTGCAGAAGATACCTCAGATTTCTTGCAGGATCAGAGCATTATCAATTCTCAGCATTGCCCTTTGGCTTATCTACTGCGCCCAGAGAGTTCACGAAATGCCTGGCATCAGTAATCGCTCATTGCAGACTTCAGGGGATTCAAATCTATCCCTACCTGGACGACTGCCTGATACAAGCGGACAACAAAAACAAACTAACAGAAGACTTACAAAGTCATCTACCTGCTGCAAGCCCTGGGATATACAGTCAATACAAAAAAGTCAAGGCTGATTCCATCCCAAAGAATAACCTTTCTGGGTGCAGAACTGGACACATCAAAACAAATGGCATTTCTAACTGCAGAAAAGAAAGAGCAACTTCCTCTCTACTTCTTGGCATTAACAAAGCAGAACCATCTAACTGCAAGAAAAGTGCTGCAAGCTCTAGGCTTCATGGCATCCTGCATAATACTGGTCCCTCATGCCAGGCTGCATATGAGAAAGCTACAGTGGTACCTAAAGATTTTGTGGTCCCAGCACAAGCACAGCCTAGAAACCAAAATTCCAATGATCCCATGCCTGAAACAGGAGTTCCTATGGTGGGCTCAGGCCTGCCAATCAAACACAGGATTGCCCTCCTGCAAAAGTCAACCAAGACAAACCATCACGACAGATGCCTCAGACCTCGGATGGGGGGCACACATGCTGGGCAGGTGCATTCAAGGCCTATGGACTCAAGACCAGCTGCATCTGCACATAAATCTAAAAAATGATGGCAGTAAAATTGGCAATCCAGGCATTCAGACCTTTTCTCCAAGAAGGCCAGTTGATAAGGACAGACAACACCACAGTTATGTGGTACATCAACAAACAGGGAGGCACACACTCATACCCTCTATGCCGGCTGGCACTGGACCTATGGGATGTGGCTCTGAGATACAACATTCAGTTACAGGCAATTTATGTACCAGGGAAGGAAAACATTCTAGCAGACATATTAAGCAGAACTGCAACAGATGCCCACGAATGGATGCTGCATCCGGACATCTTCAAAACCATCACAAGAGAATGGGGATTACCACAATCACCAGTTGAAGAAATTCTGCACAAGGACTTACCACCCACTTGCTTGGAAGGTGGATTCCCCCTCTTTCAGTTGGAAAAGCCTGACAGCATACGCATTCCCACCACTTCCTTTGATGCACAAGGTGCTTCTGAAGATCAAAGAGGAACGTCCGAGGATCATTCTGATAGTCCCAAACTGGCCAAGACAACATTGGTATCCTCTGCTGAGGAGCATGTCCCGGGAACAAATATGGACACTGCCCCTGATCCCATTACTGCTAACAGAACAACTACAACATCCTGCATCCAAACCTAAAAACTCTGCAGCTAACTGCCTGGAACATTACATAACAGCAATTAACCCAAATTTATCCCAAAGGGTTAAAGACATAATCCTGGAGGCTCGTAGACCTTCAACAAGAAAGAATTATGCAGCAAAATGGAAAAGATATCTCATCTGGAGTACTGCAAAGGGGCAAGATGTGACACTGGTGAACATAGCCAACATCCTGGAGTACTTGGCGGAGCTCTACCATACAGGCCTGTCCTATTCCTCCATCAAGATACATGCATCAGCTATTTCAGCAGAATACAGCTTGGATCCTCCTGTCTTCTCGCATCCTCTGCTCAGACAGTTTTTGAGAGGAATTAAAAATGTAAAACCTCCCAGGAAACCACCATTGCCAGCATGGGACTTGAACTTTGTGCTAGAAAAACTGACTCTTCCTCCTTTCGAACCAGCAGCAACAGCAGAATTACAATACTTATCCTGGAAGACTGCTTTCCTGCTAGCAATAACTTCAGCAAGAAGGGTCTCTGAACTACAGGCATTGATGGCAGTGCAACCCTTCCTGATCTTCCATCAAGATAGAGTGTCCATGAGAACAAATCCTACATTTATGCCTAAGGTGGTATCCAGAGTCTCTTTAAATCAGGCTATCCACCTTCCTACATTCTTCCCCAACCCACAGAACAGGGGAGAAAGGCTCTTACATACCTTGGATGTACACAGACAATTACGCTACTACCTGGACAGGACAAAAACCAATAGAAAAACTGACCAGCTTCTGGTAGCATATGCAACAGGAAAGGAAGGAAAACCAATTTCTAAACAGACAATCTCCAAATGGATAGGAAATTGCATTAGATTTTGTTACTGCTACCATGGAAAGAAAACTCCAGAGAACATCAGGCCTCACTCCACAAGGGCTACAGCCACTTCCACAGCTTTCTTACGAGGAGTGGCTACCAAGGACATTATAGAGGCTGCTACTTGGACCTCCGTGCATACATTTGCCAAGCATTATAACTTACCTCTATACTCTAGATCCCGTGCTAGTTTTGCCACTGCTGTTTTGCAAGGGATCCTAACTACACCATAATCTCTTCTCATTTCCTCCTCCCCTAGTTTAGCTATGGTATTCTACCCATTTGTAAAGACTGCAGATGCATCCTTGAAGGACATAGTACAGTTTTGTACCTACCATAAATGTAGATGTCCGAGAGGAATGCATCTGCAGTCAGGATTACCCACCCTCCTTCCCCTCTGAGGTACTCCTAGGGTATTTGCCAATCTTCAGCTAGCTTGGGGGGGATCTATTATGGTGTATTTGTTTGTATATATGTACATACATAATTATTTTGTGTGTTTGCTCTCTACTATTTGGAAACTTTGGCATTTATCCAAATTTAGCCATCCAAGAGGGCACCTGGCATCTGGGGCAAGAAACACTGAGGAAAATGGCGTCGGCTGATGCCTTTATACCCGAATAACTGCCGCGATGACGTCGGGTGAAGTGTGACACCAGCCGAAGCCAGACCCAGACTTTGGAATCCGGCCGACCGAAGGGCTGCCTGACGACAGGACAACCCATTTGTAAAGACTGCAGATGCATTCCTCTCGGACATCTACATTTATGGTAGGTACAAAACTGTACTTTTTTTGTTTTTATCTTCTACTGCCATTTCCACCACTTCTAGCATTTCCCTGTTCATTTTGTTTTCTTTTTTTTGTTCGCTGTTTCAGTTATACGATCTACACGTAAATGCCCAGTTTTGTTACAGTTGCAACATTTCAGTCCAGTTTCTTGCATCATGACCCAGTTACCCAGAAGTATAACATTTCTTTTTGTCAGTTTTGTGTAAAAGAACATTAGATAAGTTATGGGTTGTCACCAGTCTTTTACCACACCCGTATTTCCTTTACCATTTATCATTCTTGTAATGTGTATAATTTTATCCTTTTCCATTTAACACAATATTGTAATCCTGTCCACCAGTCCATAAACCTTTGCAATGTCCAGCACTTGTGTAAACATTTCAAATGTCCTATTAGTCTTTCTACTTCTGTTCTAAATTGCACATGAATCATTTTGTTTTCCTGTTAATTGCTTCTATTGCATATAAATTCCAAGGATTACAGTTTTTTTCATGTTCCCAACAACATTTTCTATTGCATAAACAGTCTCAAATGTAATATCAGAAAATTTTTGAGTAAAACTTCTGCCTCTTGTGCTTTTACAACCAAAGGAACCATTAAGTTGTCCCAAACTACATACCTGTCCAGTTCTTCTTTATTTTGAATCCTCACCACATACTTGTACTTTTTTCTTTTCTTTTACTCCCTTTGCACCTTCCATCAGATTTCTGCATACGCTCTCCTTTTTTTTTTTTTTTTTTTTTTTTTAACCATCATCTGCATAGAATCTCCTTTCTCCTTTCTGTTTTACCATTGTCTGCATAGGATCTCTTCTGTTTTACCATTGCTTTTCAAAGTGGACTCCGCTGTTTTTTTAATCCATAAAGCCTGTCCAGGAAACCTCTCCATTTTATGGCTTGCTGTGTCAACATCTCCTTCAGTACATCATCCCACAACCCACATGACTGGAGGGTTATAATCATTGTGGATTCCTGTCTTTCAGCTTCAGCAAGCAAGTTTTGCTGAAAAATTACTTATGAATTCTCCAAAATCTCACTGGCTTTTGCCTCTAACTTCCATTTTCTCCTCATCGCATACCATCCTGCCAGCCACCATTGTGCTAGGAACAGGATGTGTGCATTCCTAACAGAAATGTGGTCGTTCCCAGATGCCCTGCCCAAATTTCCCTTAATGTAAATACCATCTCCTGTAAAGAAGCTAGTGTGACTGAGAGGGAGAGATTAAAATACTTCCAGGCAGGGTCGGCACATTTGACTAGAGCCTCGTCTATGCTATATTTGAAAGGGGTCAACTTCAGAAGCATTGTAGAGGCATGGTTATTTATACATACTTTTACAAAGCATTACAAACGGGATTCTTTTTTGTCTAGAACAGGCTTTGATAGGACCATTCTCTAGGGTCTGGTGAATTTCAGTCTCTCATCTGACCCCCCCCCCCCCCCCCCCATGGTGATCTACCTTTGTAGTTAAAGTCCACTGAGGCAGTGCTACATGATGAAAATATACAGTTGTGCAAGTGCTCTTTCCGTAACTGTAGATGCTTAGATCTGAAGTAGTTAACTTCATTTGATCAGCAACCTGTGGGTTACGGATCTGACACAGATCCGAGCTGGCAGCATACCAAGCAAAACTATCCGAGCTCCAAGCTCCTCCCCTTTACCCATACTACACTGAACCCTCCTTCCAATCCCCAGATCTCGTTTGCCACGGCTTTGCCAAGCATGGGATTCTTCGAGCTCCAGACAAGTGTAGCATCTTTTACTACAAACTTTCTCTTTTTGTCTAGTTTTTTTTTTGCGTGTGCGTGTTTTTTTGTACCTTTCTTCGGGTTTCCATTCTCCCTAGCCTTTATCTCCCCCTTAACTTTGGTAGTTGTCCATCCCTTAGTAGGCCCCTTTTACCTCTTTCAGGTGCGCATGTGTGTTTGTGTCTAGTGTGGCTGAAAGTCATAAAGTGACTTTTTCCAAGTGCTCTGAGTGTGGCCATAAGCTGTCGCCAGCGGATGGTCAGACTCCGTGCATGATTTGCTTGGGTGTTCTGCAACTTTCTTCGGGCTACCAGATATGTGCAGCCTTCAACCCCCCGAGCCGTATGGGATAGGAGGAACAAGCTGATTCTGGCGGGTCTTCTACCTGCCAAATCAGCTTCTCCTTCCCTCTCTGTAGTGGCAGCCGGCCCTCTTCCCCTGTCTGGGACTCACCCTCCCACCTTGTCTCAGGGAGAACGAGAGGCCAAAAGGATAGAAAGGAGAGAGAGAGAGAAGCCACAAGCGGCATGCCGAATTGGACCTTTCGGCCCCTCCCACTAAAGTTGTCTCTTCTCCATTGAGAGTTTCCAAGCTTTCCTCTCCACTGCTCCGTTTGCCACATTTCTCCCCAGAGGAGGGAGACCCGACCAGCCTCGGTCGTCATCATGTCGGCCTTCCCGGCCGGCTTCGGCGGTTTCCTCCAGGTCTACCTGCAGCATCTCGGAGGCAGATATGGACCGGATGATGCGTATATTCTTGCAAACTCAGCTGCAGATGGGAGTGTTGCTGCCCCCCCCCCCCTCGGGGGGAGTTCAGCTCCACTGTTCACCCCGATAGCTCCTTCTCCGTTCCACCACTGGATTTCCGAGTCTTCGGATCCGAGGAGCCCCCGGAGCCAGGGGTCGGCGCTGATTGTTGTTGTTACCTCTATGCCAGCCATGCCCTCGCTTATCAGATCCGCTTTCAGATCAGAGTTCTCTGAGCTGAGAGCTGGGAATCAGATCAGGGGGGTGTGTGTATCTTCGGCTCCTTTGCGGTTGGAGCACACCATCCTCTTGGGTCTGACCATTTCGGCTCTGGCACCGATCCCCTCGTTGGATCCGAGGGTCCTGGCCACCTGTCTGAGAGGCCGGTTCCCCTTCTGCGTTCATGGTGGAGAGGGTTCTCTCTGAAGGATAGAGACCCCTCACTCTTTCCTCAAGGTCCGCCCCCGTTCCCTCACAGCTCAGTTTGCCCATCATTCAGTCCCCCCAGGGACAGCCTGTGTCATTGACTCCGCAGCCATTTCCCCTGGAGGAACATGAATCCATTGGTGAGCCCCGCTCGGACAGTCCCCCCTCGGAGGTTCCTCACAAACACCTGTGCAAAAGGAGGCTCTTGGACTCCCCCGACTCCCTCACTGAGGATACTGGTTTGGAGGAAAGGGAGGGTTCCCCCAAATCACCCCCGACGATGTCTCCTTTGGGGACTGTATGGAAATACTCTGCCAAGGGGGGTGGGGGTGATCTACCCAAAAACCCTCCTCGAACGAGTCTGTATTCCTGGAGGCGTTGGACACAGGCCCCATCTACCTCTTGGGTGTCCCCCCCAGCTGACCTGATTACCACCAGGGTGTGGAAGGAGCCAGACACTGTAGAGCCGATACCCAGAAGGCCTGATAAGGTTCTTAGTCCCCCTGCAGACAGAGCTTTGTGGAGCAAGGGTTCCCCGGTTGATGCCATGGTGGTGGCAGCCACCAAAAACAAACTCTCCCAGGAAAGTTCTTTTGTCCATCCCCCTGACAAGGAGTCTTGGGCAATGGACTGTATTGGAAAGTGGACTTTTGCTTCAGCTACCTTCTCTATAAGGGCGCTGAATTACTTGGCTTATGTAATCAGACTGCAGCGGGACCTGGTCAAAGAGTACGCAAAGTCTCCCCCAGAGTCCATGTCGGCCGAGGATAAACTGACTTTCTCAGCTCGTATGGCCACTCTCAAGTCGGTGTCTAATACTTCTATGCAGCTACTTTCCCATGTCACGGAGGGAGCCGCTAGAGTCCAGTATCACCTTAAGGCGTCATGCTTGGCTTCGACTTAGCGATTTCTCGGAACCCTTCAAGGCGTCCTTTGCGAATGCACCCTTTGACGGGTCAACTCTCTTCAGAAAGACTGTCCGAGACGCTGGTCCAGAGCAAGAAACACGGGAAAATGCTGTTAGCCATTGGGATGCGCTTCTCTATCCCTCAAAGGTCCTTCTCCAGGAACCAGCGAGGGCAGAAGAATGTGGTTCCAGAAATCTCAGCAGGCCCGGAACGCTCAGGACTCCTTTTCCCCCAGAGGCGGGGGGGGGGGGGACAAGGTGGACGCCAACCCAGAGGCAGAGGGGGTCCAAAGAACTTTGGGTCACGGGAACCCTTTTTCGACCAACCCACGCAGCAGCCCCGAGGGGTTGCCCGACTGCTCCTCTCTGGAGGCAGTCGGGGGGGGGGGTGTTTTTCAAGGCACCTGGCTCAATGGGAGTCCATCACGACAGATCGCTGGGTGCTTCAGATAATATCCAGAGGCTATTCAATCCCCTTCATAAATATGCCCCCTTACTCAAGGCACCTCCCAGATGGTCCCACCCACTCAAAGGGAGGCTGCGGCTTTGGAAATAAAAAAAAAAAAAAAAGCTGTTAGAAAAAAGAGCCATCCAGCATGTGCCCCCAGACCAGTCTGGATCAGGCATCTACTCCAGGTTCTTTCTGGTGCCAAAAAAAGACGGGGGACTTGAGGCCGATTCTCGACCTGTCAGCAATGAACCTTTTTGTTGCCAAGGAGAAATTCTGGATGGTCGCGCTCCAATCCATCCTGCCCCTCTTGCAGGAGGAGGACTGGATGTGCTCCATAGACCTCAATGATGCCTACTACCATATTCTCATGGACAGACAGTCCAGGAGGTTTCTCCGCTTTCGGCTAGGGGCCAGTCATTACCAGATGTTCATCGTGCATACACCTGCAGTAATCACAGATGGGGTTTTCAGCCGTCGGGCGGTCCCTCGGTCGGCCGAATTCCAAAGTCTTGGTCCGGCGTCGGTTGTCGTCGCTTACTCTTCTGACATCAGTGAGGTCAGAGTATATAAGACACAGCCGACGCCATGTTCTTCAGTCTTTTTTTGCTGTGCGGTGCCCGAAGCAGAAGCAGTTCGCAAGTGCCGGTCGGCTAGCTCCTGAATTACGAAAAAAATTGGAAACTGAAGTCTTCATTAAAGCTAAGTACCCCGTTGGGGAAACTTTTCTTGCCTCAGACCGATGTCAGAAAAAGTTAATAATTGTATTTCTTGTGGGAAGCAAATACCGCATAAGGATTTCCATTCCCTCTGCATACCTTGTTTGGGCCCAGACCACGACGTCTCGGGCTATCGCTTTTGCGCTACCTTCAATAAACGCACTATTAAGCGTCGGGCGGAGTTCACCCAACACTACTTTGGTAAAGCTTTTGATTATAAAATGTCGTCTGACACTCCGACTACCGTTTTGTCCAAAAAACGCAAGGAAAAGGACCAACACACGAGGCCCGCGGTCCCCGCCGACACCACGCCAAAACAGGCTGCACGTGGTCTGGTTCTCAGCGAGACGCCTTTGTAGTCCCTGACTACCGACGACACTCCTTTGGCGGTGTCTTCTGTACCCGAGACCACTGGGTCCTCTGCTCTTTCCCAGACTACTACCGAAGCCCCTGCTAATGTAGAGCCTACTAATGTGGACAGGTCCACCTCCACCCATGGTCTATTTAGGCCCTCATCTTCTTTTTCAATTAAGGCCTTTACTAAATCCAAAGTAGCCAGGCATCCCACGAGACCTGTTGCACAGGGCCCATCTTCAGGACCCATGCCTAAAAAACAGATGCTAAAAATGGCTGAGGATTGATTTACTCTTATCAGAGGTTCTCATCCCCCTCCTGACAAGAGACCCAGAGTGGAGGAAGATTCTCCCTCTTCTGATCAGGGATCCATTTTATCAGAAGATTCTGATGCAGAGGAACACTCTTACTCTCCTTTTGAGGATTCGGATGCAGAACAGTCCATTCCTTCGGTATCCCCTCCTGAGGATTTTTCCTTTGGGGAAACCTTGCACACCTTGAGGGAACACTTCCATTGGGAAGGCCAAGACTTTTCAGATTCCAAGAAAAGACTTAGGGAATTTCTTTCGTTACCTCAACACAGACCTCTGGCTATACCCCCTGTTTTGGACATACTGGATGATGTCTATTCGGAGGCTTGTCTTAACCCTGATTCTCTGCCTCCTGCACCAGTCAAACCTGATAGGTATTACAGAGTACCCAGCTCTCACCAATTTCTCTTCAAAAGCCATAATGCTGACCCTGAAACCATTTCACAAGGCCCTAAAGGATTGAAGGCCTCCACTGCCAAGAATCCACTTCCTGCAGAAAGGGAATCCAGATCTTTAGAAAGGTGGGGTAAAAAGGTATATACCTCGGCCACCCTAGCCATGAGGGCCTTAAACTGTCAGTTTCATATGATTAAATATCAACAGTACCTGTTATCACAATTAAGGAACAAAATGTCTCAACCTGAACAACCAGATTTAAAAGAGTTACAGGATATGATGCATAGTGCAGAGCAAGTGGGTAAACACACCTTACAATGTGGTTATGATGCCCTAGAGGCCTCCAGTAGAGCGGCTGCTACAGGATCAGTCATTCGCAGACGTGCCTGGCTTAGGGAACAAAGTTTGCCTGATCATGTGAAAGCTAAACTTCTAGATGCTCCTTTACAAAAGGATGTACTATTTGGTACTAATGCTGAGGAGATACTATGGAAAATGGAAGAAAAAGCCAAATCTATGCAAACTGTCAAAGCTTTCTTACAGGTCCAACCACCACGTTTTAGCAGAAATTGGCCTTCAAAAAACTGGTCCTTTCCAGCCACTGACAAGCCCCAAAGAGGTAGATACAGACGCACAAGGGGCAGAGGGCAATCACAAGGATCATATAGAGGCACACAATGGCAAACTCCAGCACCAAGAGGTGGTGAAGACAGTGCACAACAATACAGGAAGCAAACCCAATGACTCCCTCATTTCCATGCCAAGCAGGTCTCAGCTGGCAGCACCTTTGGGAGGGAAACTAGCATTATTTGCAAGCAATTGGCATATTGTCACAACAGACAAATGGATACTGGACATTATAAACAGAGGCAACAAATTTCAATTTCACACACTTCCAAAAATGCGAGGCATGCCAAACCTGCCACAAAATCAAAGGGCAGAGGCACAACTGCAAATTTCAAAGCTCATAAAAATGAGAGCTATTCAAAAGGTACCTACGCACCAACAAGGTCAAGGTTTTTATTCAAGACTTTTTCTGGTACCAAGGAAAGGAACCGACTGGAGACCCATTTTGGACTTATCCATCCTAAACACATTTCTACTCGTACCAAAATTCAAGATGCTCACATTACAGCAACTTCTTCCCATGCTGGGCAAGGAGTTTTGGCTGGTAACATTGGACCTCAAGGAGGCATACCTGCATGTCCCAATCAGACAAAGCTGCAGAAGATACCTCAGATTTCTTGCAGGTTCAATCCACTATCAATTTTCTGCATTGCCCTTTGG
Source organism: Protopterus annectens (assembly GCF_019279795.1). NCBI lineage: Eukaryota > Metazoa > Chordata > Ceratodontiformes > Protopteridae > Protopterus > Protopterus annectens. The sequence continues at coordinate 1,402,129,888 of NC_056731.1, forward strand.
CTTATCTACTGCGCCCAGAGTATTCACGAAGTGCCTGGCATCAGTGATTGCCTATTGCAGACTTCAAGGGATATAAATTTACCCTTATCTGGACGACTGCCTGATCCAAGCGGACAGCAAACACATACATCTGGAACATCTGGCATATGTGACACGGTTACTGTTTTCTCTGGGGTATACAATCAACAAAGAGAAATCAAGGCTAACACCATCTCAGAAAATAACCTTCCTGGGTGCCAACTTGGGCACAAACACCCAAATGGCATATCTTACGCTAGAAAAACAGGGGCAACTATCTCAGTACTTCAAAATACTAGCAAAAAGTACCAGGCTTACTGCAAGGAAAATCCTGCAGGCTCTGGGATTCATGGCATCTTGCATTCTTCTAATCCCATGTGCAAAGCTGCATATGAGAACTTCAATGGTACTTAAAAAATCTATGGTCTCAGCATAGTCACAGTTTGGAAACAATTATACCAATAATTCCATGTTTGCAAAAGGAATTTCTATGGTGGGCCCAAGCATGTCAAGTAAACACAGGCCTTCCATTCTGCAAGCCTCAAGCAAAACAAGTCATAACCACAGACGCCTCAGATTACGCTTGGGGGGCGCACATGAAGGACAGGTGCATTCAGGGCAGATGGTCCCAAAAGGAAAAGCACCTTCACATCAATCAAAAAGAAATGCTAGCAGTAATAAATGCAATTACAGCTTTCAAGGACTTCCTGCATCCAGGACAATTACTGATAAGAACAGACAACACCACAGTAATGTGGTACATAAACAAACGAGGAACACATTCATACCCCTTGTGCAGACTAGCCATGACTCTTTGGAACTTGGCTCTGGAAAGACAAATCGAACTTCAAGCACAGTACTTGCCAGGATTGGAAAACACACTGGCAGACGATCTAAGCAGAAATATGACAGATCCACACAAATGGAAGTTACATCCTCAGGTGTTTACAGAAATAATCCAAGCGTGGGGGAGGCCAGACATAGATCTTTTTTCCTCCCACAGGAACTATCAATTGGAAAAGTTTTGTTCAAGGACCTTTCATCCAAAGGCCTGGAGAGTGGATGCCCTTTCATTCAGTTGGACAGCATGGACAGTTTACGCATTCCCACCTCTGCCTCTTCTGCCCAAGGTGCTTTTGAGAGCAAGAACAGACAAACAGAGGATGATACTGATTGCTCCAGATTGGCCGAGGCAACACTGGTATCCACTCCTGAGGAGCCTAACACGTACTCCTCCCTGGTCCCTGCCTCTAATGCCTCTTCTGCTGACTCAGCACAGTTACAGAACTCTTCACAGTCAGCTGAAAACACTCAATCTCGCTGCATGGAAAATTCCTTAACACCACAACAGACCCTACTCTCCAAGGAGGTACAGGATGTCATTTTGGAGGCCAGAAGGCCATCTACTAGAAAAGCTTACTCCGCAAAATGGAACCGGTTTTGCTCTTGGAATGAGAAAAGAGGCCAGGACCCTAGAAAACTGAACTTGCCTCAGGTATTACAGTATCTAGCTGAGCTGCTGAACAGTGGACTTTCATTTTCTTCCATAAAAATACATGCCTCAGCCATTTCTGCAGAATTCAACACGGATCCCCCTTTATTTTCTCACCCACTCTTACGACAGTTCCTCAGAGGGGCTAAGAATATAAGACCTCCAAGGAAGCAACCAATACCAGCCTGGGACCTTAATTACATACTAGAAAAATTAACATTGCCTCCTTTTGAACCAGCTGCCTCAACAGATTTGCAATATTTGTCCTGGAAAACAGCCTTCCTTCTGGCCATCACTTCAGCTCGTAGGGTTTCTGAACTACAGGCCCTCATGGCGGTGCAGCCCTTCCTCATTTTCCATCAGGACAGGGTTTCCCTTCGTACCAACCCATCATTTATGCCAAAAGTGGTATCCAGGGTAGCCTTAAATCAAGCCATACACCTCCCTACCTTTTATCCCAATCCTCAAAACTAAGGGGAAAGGCTGCTACACTCTTTAGACATCCATAGGCAGCTATGTTATTATTTGGACAGAACAAAGTCCTTCAGGAAATCAGAACAACTTTTTGTGTCCTATGCTGTAGGGGCTCAAGGGAAACCAGTTACAAAACAGACTATTTCCAAGTGGATTGGCCACTGCATACGGTTTTGTTATTCCTATCATGGGAAATCTATTCCTACAGGTATCAGATCACACTCCACCAGGGCCACAGCTACCTCTACAGCCTTCCTCAGAGGTGTTCCTACCAAAGATATTTTGGAGGCAGACACTTGGAGTTCTGTACATACCTTCACAAAACACTACCACCTGCCTTTATATTCCAGAACAAGAGCAGGCTTTGCCACTGCTGTTTTGCAGGGCATTCTGGCTCCACCGAGTTCCTCCTAGTACCTACCACCCTATGCATAGCTTTGGGACTCTACCCATCTGTGATTACTGTAGCTGTATGCACGATGAACATAGTACAGTTTTGTACCTACCATAAATGTAGATGTTAGAGTGCTAATACAGCTGCAGTACAGGTTTCCCTCCCTCCTTCCCCACTTGGTAAAGGCATGGGGCCTAACAACCTCTTCATACTACCTGACTGGGTTATCCTGCTATGTTTTATTTGCTTGCTTACACTGATTTTGGACTACATTGCATTGCTTGTATATGTAGATAAGCATTATTTATGTATTGCCTCCTTTTTGGGGGCACCTGACATCTGGGGCAAGAAAGACTGAAGAACATGGCGTCGGCTGTGTCTTGTATACTCTGGCCTCACTGACGTCAGAAGAGTAAGCGACGACAACCGACGCCGGACCAAGACTTTGGAATTCGGCCGACCGAGGGACCGCCTGACAGCTGAAAACCCCATCTGTGATTACTGCAGCTGTATTAGCACTCTAACATCTACATTTATGGTAGGTACAAAACTGTACTTTCAGGGTCCTACCCTTCGGTCCCACCACAGCCCCCAGGGTGTTCACCAGGGTCATGGCAGTTGTAGCGGCCCACCTGAGGCTCCAGGGCATACAGGTCTTCCTGTACCTAGATGACTGGCTCCTCACCGCCCCCACCAGGCATCTGCTTTCTCTAGCCAGGGATTTCTTCCTCCGGATGTCACCTTGGTTGGGGATAACCATAAATGTCAAGAAGTCTTTTCTCCAGCCTGTTCAAGTGTTAGACTTCATAGGGGCCAGGATATGTACCCTCCAGGCCAGGGCCTTCTTAACGTCAGACAGACTTCACAACATGACTCTGCATGTGCTAGCCCTCTTTCAGTCCCTTGCTCCCCAGCAGAATTAATCCTGAGAGGTTTGGGGTCCATGACGGCAGCGATCAGTCTGATTCCTTACGCTCGTCTGCACATGAGGGTTATACAGAGGACGTTGCAAGCCCAGTGGTCTATTCTACACCACCCTCTAGACTTCACGATTCCCCTCAGCAGGGTTTGCAGGAATTCCCTCATGTGGTGGCTTCAATCCCGAGCCCTTCAGGAAGGACGACCCTTTGTTATATCACCACCCCAGGCCACAGTGACCATGGATGCCTCCCGCCTAGGATGGGGGGGCATTGTGTGGGCAGGACTGTCCAAGGCACATGGACTCAGACAGAGACCGTACTGCATATAAATGTCCTGGAGATGAGGGCGGTCCTTTTGGCGTTGCTGGCCCTTCATCTTTTCCTCTGGGGACTATTGCGTGTATAAGACTTGTTCTTCTTTCGGCTTTTCCCGGTTAGGGGTCGCCACAGTGCAACACTGGTCTGCTGATGACTGGCAGTAGATTTTTTTGCGGTGCCATCTCGACGTCAACCTTCAACGAAGGCACGCCCTACGCTTGTCTTTAGAATGCCACTCTACCGTGGGGAGGACATGGGGACTCCACACAGAAGGCGCTCCAAGGGACTAAAGGGAATAAAAACATTTTAACTGCTTTTATTTTTTACACACCATATCCATATAACGGAGCTTTCAGTTTCTGTATTTATTTTTTTTAGTCACTTCCCACATATAAGGATTGTCTTGTACACCGCCACACCGGAATCATTTTAATCCATACTCATAAATATTTCATTTTTATGTCCCCATAATTGTGGATATTGTTGATATTGCTGAATCACTTTGTGTATGACTACGTAATTTACCGCTATTGCCTTTGTTTTAGCTTCATTGATGTGTCCCAAAAAGATTTGAAACTGTTCCACAGCAGTAATGTCTTTCTTTTCGCTTTTTTGTCAGGTATAAAATACCATCTCCTACTTTCCTTGACTACCATACTAGTTATATCCTTGAATTTTTGAGTCTCTCATTTTCTCTTAGTGGTTAAAAGTATAATGCAAATGACAAAGGAGAAGGGCACCCCTGCCTGGTTTCTCTGCTCAAACAAATTAGAGAGGAATCCACCCACTTTAATTTTTGCCTCTGATCCCTCATGTCCTCCTAATCAACCTTCTAATTTTATCAGGGAGTGCAAATGCTTCCATTGCCCTGCTCATGAAGTCCCAGCTTTCTCTGCCAGATGTTTTCTTGGCATGAAGACTTATCTACAGCAGTGGTATTTTCTTACATTCTACTTCCTTTTGGATCATCCGTGTTCTGTTAATGTCAAATGTTTGCCTCCCCTCCACAAAACCATTGGCATCACTTTTGTCGTTCTTTCAGCTGTTGTAGACATCAACACTTTGTAATCATGGCTTAGTATTGAAATAGGCTTGTATGAAGATGTCTCTGATGGATCTTTAACAGTATCAACATCCTGGAAAAAAAGCAGTGGTAGCTGTAATACCAAAAGAGTGTAAACAAAACCTTCCATGTCTTTGTTTTTCCCTCCTAGCTTTCAAAGTTCCATAGGAATACAATCTGTTCCTGGGGACTTTCTGTAGATTGATTATACATCACCATTTTTCACTCCTCTCCTCCTATCCTGTTAGTAATTGAGCCTGGTCTATCTCTAACCTTGGCATTTTTAATTCTTCCATAAACATTTCCATTTGTATCTTTTCTTGATATCCATATTTCTCTGCTTTTATACAGACGTAGAATTTCCAAAATGTTTCTAATACTTATACAGGAGCTCTTGTTTTCTTGCTTGTTATAGGCTCCCTAAGCTTGGCAACAGCCCCTTCTACTTTCCGTTTCTGTGTCGTTGTGCTAAAAAGTTTTATGATTTAGCGTCATAAAAAAGCAGGTGCTTAATCGCAATCTTTCTAAACTCCTGCATATTATCAAAGTGCTCTGTTTTTTTTGTTTAGCATTCTGCAGTTGCTCCTCTTGTTCTGTGGGATTCCCCTTTATTTTTGCAACACTTTAACATTTGTCAGTTCTCCTAAATAATTCTTGTCCGTTCTTAACCATATCGTCCTTGCTTTTATTTCCACCCTATTTTTAAACTCTTGATTTTATCCCACTCCCTAGCTATATTTTCAGAAGAAATTTCTATCTCCTGTAATAGCTGCTGAATAATTTCTACTACCCATTCCTTAAATCCCTCACTCCGACAGGTGGGAAAGCTCCTGTGTCTCATTTTTATTACATTATCTTGTGTTTTACTTATTGAAATATGATTTGAAATAGTTACTGGGCACTTAACAAGACCTTCTATTAAATGCACATGTTCCTATGAAATGTAAGTTCTGTCTAGCCTAGCACCGTTTTTGTTTCTTGGGGAATAATGTATAAATTCACTCTGAACTCCTAGTACTGAATTCACATCTTCCATACCAAATATTTTCATAAATTTCTTAATCTACCCTCTTGTTATATTTTCCCTTCTGGGCCACCCCAGGCGCATCTTCACTGTTGCAAATCAAATTCCAGTCTGTACATACAAGTAATATTTCTTGCTGATTTATTTGTCAGAACTTTCTTAAACTCCATTATAGATGTTTCAGGTAGAATACAAGTTTGACAGTGAAATCCTCCTGCATTTCCAGTAGCCCCTTGGTACTACAGAGCTACCATTATTATCTTTATCCTCTTCTGTCACTGTTGGAGCTCCTCTTGCAATTAATATAAGTACTCCTATTTCCCTTTGCTCCAAGTGTTCTGCTGAATAACAGTTCTGAAAACCTTTATCAAATTCACGCATTCATTTCTTTCCAAGTGCTTCTCCTGTAGCATAGCAATATAGTTCACTACCTTTTTTTGTATTTGAGACCATTGACATTTAAAGATATTACAGAAAACATTGTCTTAAACATTTATTCCCACCTTTTATCTATAACAATTTTTTTGTTAAATGTCTAGTTCCAGCTTTTGTTACATGCATACACTGGCAGTTTGATGTTTTATACAGATGTCCTTCAAGGATGCATCTGCAGTCCTTACAAATGGGTTGTCCTGTCATCAGGCAGCCCTTCGGTCGGCCGGATTCCAAAGTCTGGGTCTGGCTTCGGCTGGTGTCGCACTTCACCCGACGTCATTGCGGCAGTTTTCGGGTATAAAGACATCAGCCGACGCCATTTTCCTCAGTCTTTCTTGCCGCGTGGCGCCCGAAGCAGAAGCTGTTCGCAAGTGCCGGTCGGTCAGATCCAGAGATTACTACTACCGAATACTACTTTGAAGACTTCTATAAAGCTAAGTACCCCGTTGGGGACTCTTTCTTGCCTCAGCCGATGTCAGAGAAAGTTAATAACTGTTTATCTTGTGGGAAACAAATACCTCATAAGGATTTCCTCTCCTATTGCATACATTGTTTAGGCCCAGACCACGAAAGCTCTGAAACAAAAAACGCACCCAACCCCCCTAAAACCTATTAACTTAACACACATAGCTATGTACATCTTCAAATATTGAAGTTTTACCCTCGTAATAGGAACAAATGTTCCAAACTGATGGCAACACTAGCAGACTTGAGAAAGCGTAAAAGAGAGGTTATCCATGCCAACACGCATGGTGCAACCTGTGTTTCTACTTAGTGCCGTTTGGTTTTGTCTTGTCTTTATAGTTCTCTTAGCTGGAAAAACACTTGAATGCTTTGAGAACTTCATCTCCCTAGTGACATGAGAACTGGACGCAAAACTGCCAAGAATGCATTTGTTTGCTAGAAAAAAGCCTTATAATATTGAGTAATCTTTTTTTCATGTGCTTGCTAGATCAAGCTAAGGGCCTTAATCCATTTATTCCCCTATGCAAGAATGAGAAAAGCATACTATTTTCTTGTCCTAGTCCTGTAACCAGATTTTTTTTTACATTGTGCTGCCTACATTCCTTAAAACTGAACAAGGATAGAGAGGAGAGGAAAAAAAAACATGGGCACCTATTTACATTATCCACATTACACTTCATATAAAAAAATGAACTTTATAGCATGCAAAGACAGTTATGCACTATAAAATAGTAGCATTAAGAAAAAAATATTTTACTTTCTCACTCTTCCCCTCTCCTAAGTATTTTTCTGAACATTAATGAACTGAAGTAGGGCATATCCTGTAGAGTCTCCTACAAGTTTATTGTAATCAGGTATGTGTGCAGTTGCCTCGTACTTTCCTCTAGGTTGCTGGAAATCTTTTCTGGAACTTGCACTGCTTTTTTGATTAACAGTTGTCGTACTTTTTCCCAGTCGATGTTTTTTTCTTCACCTTTTGTAGCTGATTTTCCTTCAGGTCCTCCATTTCATTTTTCCTTACAGTTACTGAAATTTGCCCAGATGTGTAGGTCCATTGGCTTTCTCTGCTAAGTTTGTTTTCACACTGGCAGAGCTAGAATTAAGCTGTTACTTGATGTGTAGCCATCTTGAAGTCCTGTGAAGAAGTGATTTTTATCTGAATCCAGGTCTCCCATTCTTTTTCCAGCACAGTATGTAATTACAGATGGCCTCAGTCTTTGCTTTAAGAACAGTGTCTAATGGGGTAAATGTGCTGGGTCATGGGAACAAAAAGGACAGATCAAAACACAAACATAAGAGATGTTGGCAGTCATAAGTGCTTTTGACTTTCTGCTTCTGTGGTCCCTTGGGCTTTTGCAAACTATTTGCAGATGACACCTCAGTGATATGGTAAATGAGAGAATTCACATCTAGCCCTCTGTGCATTCTGGCCGTGCTAGCCTGGAATGTAGCAGTTAAGCACAGTGTTGCTTTACAGACATCTTCCATTCTGTCCGAGAAAAGTATTGTGGCAGACATGCTGAGCAGGACCAGGGGGGGCAGACCCCCCCCCCCCCCCGAAATGGAAATTGAATAAGGCTTTTTTCCAGGATTGGATCCAGTTTTGAGAAGCACTTCTGGTAGATCTTTTCATCTATGTTCACAACAAACTGGTGAAATTCTATTCCACGATTCCTTGCAAACAGGCCTGGAAAACAAATGCATTTTCATTTTCTTTAGTAGCAATGTTCCTGTATGGCATTTCCACCCTTTCCATTCATGTCCATGATCTTTTTGAAAATTCAGGACGATGCTTCAAAAATTTATAATTCTCTTCTGGCCCAGGTAACAGTACTTCCTTCTTTTGGAGATGGCCAAGGACAGTTACCACAAGCTTCCCCGCAGACTGGACCTACTTGTACAAGACAGGGTTGTTTGCATCCCAGCATGAAACTTTCGATGTGAAATTGTTCGATCTCGCCGCTTGTTCTTGCGCACGGGTTCAGAGCCGACCCTCTGCTCCAAGTCGGCCACATCGCAAGCTCTGCATCTAAGAGAAGCTCGAGGCACAGTCCCTATCCCATAATCCCCTGTTGCTATCCCTCAGATCTAGTTTGCCGCTGCAACAGGTCGCGTCGAGAGAAAGCTCGGGCCAGTAAAACTTATTACTTCTAAAAACATTAATATTGCCTTAATAGTTGGCTGTAAAAGTTTAGTAGGGATTAGAGTGTGTGTTTATACATATATATATATATATATATATATATATCTATCTTCCTTGATATTTAGTCTTAGTTGTAGGAGCGACTGCTCTTAGGCTTTAGGCCATTTATTTCTGTCAGGGCTCTGGCAGAATTTAGTCTTAGATTTATATATATTTACTATATATTATATATATATATTTACTCAGGGTGTTTGCTCTCTTGTATTTACTCCTACAGTTTAGTGTATTTTTGTGGTGCTGTTTTTTCTATAATAGATACATTTATACTTTCTTAGTGCTTAGCTTTAAACATGTCAGAGAAAGCCAAATCAGGTTTTAAGCACTGTCAATGTGGTCAGAAAATGTCCATTACGGACAATCATACCTCCTGCGTCTACTGTCTTAGCCCTCTCCATCTTCAGGAGGATTGTTCCATCTGTCGCTCCTTTAGTGGAAGGGTCATGATGGAGAGGCGCAGGAAGCTCATCGAGAGGGGCCTTCTAAAGCCCGAATTTCAAGAGACGTTAGATAAGGCGGACCAGGCATCGAAGGCTTCGAAGGTATCTGAGCCCAAGTCTTCGGCTCAGAGTACCTCGGCTAAGATTCTATCGCCGGCTCCACAGGAATCATTGACATCGGACACCGACCTGGATGAGTCAGAGGGGTCCCCATGGTTCTCCCCCGAGGATGTCTCGTTTGCGGACATCCTAGAAATCTTAAAACAGAGGGGTGGCCGGCAGTTACTTGCCCCCACTGAGGACGAGTCGGTGTTGCTGAAGGCCTTTGGGGCTCAACCTTCCACTTCCTGGGTGACTTCGCCCTTCGAGTTAATGGATTTAATAGCTTGAAGGGCGTGGGAGGCTCCTGATACCATGGAACCAGTCCCTCTGAGACCAAATAAATATATTACTGCCCCCCCAAGATAAAGCTTACCTTACCAAGGGAGTCTCGGTCGATGATATGGTGGTGGCGGCAGCTACCAAGAAGGAAATGTCCGAAGCATCTTCCTCTGTCCATCCTCCTAACAAGGATTCTAGGACTATGGACAGGTATGGGAAGTGCATTTTTAGCTCAACGACTTTTGCCATGCGATCGCTGAACTACCTTGCGCATTTTATGCGCCTTCAGAGAGATCTCATTAAGGAGTTGGGAGATGCTCTCCAGGGTAACACAGATGCTGCTGTCTCAGACAAGGTGACAGCACAGCTCAGCACCCTTACTTCCATAGTTAACTCGTCCATGAGGCTCATTTCATATGCGGCCGAGGGTTCAAGTAGGGCAGTAGCCTCAGCGATTGCTCTGCGGAGACAATCCTGGATGCACCTGTGCTCCTTTGCGGAAGCCTTTAAGTCTTCCTTTGCTAATGCCCCCTTTGATGGCGCCTCCTTGTTTGGGCCCAAAGTGAAGGAGACACTCACTAGGTGTGAGCAAGAAGGAAAGACCCTGTCTGCCGTAGGGGTCTGTTTTTCCTCCCCCTCTAGACCGTACCCCAAAGGGGAAAGAGGCGGAAAAATGTGGTTCCGCAAGACACTGGGAGCTTTCCAGTCTGCACCTAGTGATACCCCCTCCAGAGGCAGAGGAGGGGGAAGAAATGGAAGACGCCGCCTAGGTGGCAGAGGGGGTCTGCAAAACCAGGGCGACAGGGATACCATCCCTGGGAAGCCTTTTCAGCACTCCTGAGTGGAGGCCCAGCTGTCCTGCTCTGGAGGCAGTCGGGGGGTCACTTGGCTTTATACCTGGAGGCCTGGCTAAATCTCACATCGGATTCCTGGGTAAAAAGCATAATAACCAGAGGATACAATATCCCCTTTCTGAACAATCCACCCACCCAAAAAAGATTCACAGATGTTCCACCCGCTCTGTGGGTTCAGGCAGCCATAGAAATACAAAGGCTGTTAGAATAAGAGTCATCCAGCCAGTCCCGGCGGACCAAATAGGATCCGTAACTTATTCAAGGTTGTTTTTAGTTCCAAAGAAAACAGGGGACTGGAGGCCAATACTGGACCTCAGCAGACTCAACACCTTCGTGAAGAAAAAATTCCAGATGGTCACGCTGCAATCGATTCTTCAGTTTCTTCAAACGAACGATTGGATGTGCTCTATAGATCTCAAGGATGCGTACTACCACATAAAAATGGCCAGGCCATCCAGAGATCACCTGTGCTTCCGGCTGGGAGCCAGTCATTTTCAGTTTCGAGCTCTGCCCTTTGGCCTCACCTCAGCCCCTAGGGTGTTCACCAAGTGCATAGCAGTAGTAGTGTCTCACCTGAGACAGAGGATTCCGGATGTTTCCATATCTGGATGACTGGCTCCTTACCGCCACCACCAAGCATCACCTAGTACAAGCCAGGGACTATACAATCAATCTCTGTTCCAGCTTAGGGATAACAGTGAAGTTCGAAAAATCTACCTTGTCGCCCTCACAGCACATCTTATTCATAGGGGCAGAGTTAGATATCTCCGTAGCACTGATAAGACTTCCTCAGGCAAGAGTGTCAGTCCTGAGGGATCAGGTCTCTATATTCTTCAAAACAAAAAAGTTCCCGCATTACAGGTCTTGAAAGTATTGGGCATGATGGCAGCTACCCTTATTACGGTTCCCCTAGGGAGAATGCACATGAGAATCCTCCACTGGCTCCTCTTTGCTCAGTGGTCGTTCCAACGGTTACCGTTGTCACACAGAGTCTTGATCACGGAAACTTGCAAGTGGGACCTCTGTTGGTGGATAAACAATCAGGAACTGACGATAGAGCGTCTGTTTGTGCTCCCTGCCCCCGTAGCCACAGTAACCACGGATGCCTCCCTGATAAGGTGGGGGGGGGGACCTTTTCAGGGAAGAACAGTCCAAGGACAGTGGTCGAAAATAGAGTACAATCTGCACATCAATGTCCTGGAGCTGAGAGCAGTGTTCCTGGCCGTTGCAACACTTTCATGACTCCTTACCTCTGGGAACAGTGGCAATTCAGACTGACTATGTCAGTAGTCTGGTACATAAACAAACAGGGAGGAACCAGGTCTTTACCCCTTATGTAGAGAGGGCCTGAGAATCTGACAATGGGCTATGTCCACCGGACGCTTTCTAATAGCAACGCACATCCCGGGAACATCAGTCATAGCGGACAGGTTGAGCAGAGCCATCCTGTTGCCTCACGAGTGGTCCCTTAAGAATCAAGTTGCGGAGAAGATCTTCCACAGATGGGGCCAGCCTTGCTGCGATCTTTTTGCTTCCCCCTTGAACGCCAAATGCAGAAGCTACTTCGCCCTACTTCCCCCTCCGGGGGGTGCCCCCAGGGACGCACTGGTACATGATTGGCCCCCTATATGCCTTCCCTCCTGTTCCATTGATTCCCAAATTTGTACAGAAAGCCAAAGGTCTGGGAAGGACGATCATCTTGATAGCATCATTTTGGCCTAGACAGATCTGGTTTCCCTTTCTTCAAGCTCACCAGATGGAGGAACCTTGGACTCTGGACCCAGTGCCAGACCTGCTGACCAACTTGTCAGGAGTTCCTCACCCATCTCTTCAGTCCCTAAAACTGACAGCTTGGCTGCTCCACTTCCCAACTTAGCCAGGTTGGACCTTTTATCCCCAGCAGTGCAACACATTTTAGTATCTTCCCACAAAGCTTCCACAAGAAAACTGTATAGGAGCAAGTGGAAATGTTTTGCGTGTTGGGCCTCCAGACAAGGTATAGACTCTTTGGTGGCCCCTATTCACAAAATTTTAGAATTTCTCTCCACACTCTTTCATCAAGGGGCCTCGACATCCACGATAAGAGTTCAACTAGCTGCCATATCAAAGTTTCATGTGGGTGACGGAGGAGCTACAGTTATGTCACACAGACTTTGTAGAGCATTTATGAAGGGTACCTTTCATCTCAGGCCACCCATACGAAACCCAGTATTTCCCTGGAACTTGAATTTAATGCTGTCTCAACTCATGTTGGAACCCTTCGAGCCAGCTTTGACGTGTCCACTTAAGTTTCTATCCTGGAAAACCCTGTTTCTGGTGGCAATCACTTCAGCTCGCAGAATCTCGGAGCTACAGGCATTGTCAATTAGACCCCCGTATATAGTCTTTCACCCAGACAGGGTCACCTTGCGTACTAATCCATCCTTTCTGTTGAAAGTATGTTCAGTGTTTCATATTAATCAATCCATTGAGCTTCCCACTTTTTTCAGGAACCATTCTAATAAATTGGAATACATGTTGCACAAATTGGACGTCCACAGACGGCTGAGATTTTATCTGGACAGAAACAAAGAATGTAGGCAATCAGATCAACTTTTTCTTTCCTATGCGGACAATAAGAAAGGACTGGCAGTAACAAAATGCACGTTATCCAAGTGGCTGTCAGACTGTATAAATTTTGTCAATAGATGAATCCTCCTCCAAGCAGTTTCTTCCGTTCAAACCTAAAGCTCATTCTACCAGGGCTGTTTCCACTTCTCTGGCCCACGCCGATCATTTGCCTTTGGATACCATATGTGCGGCGGCTACTTGGGCCAAGCCTCATACGTTTATTACTCACTACAAAGTGGACAGGACCTCCAGGGACAGGGCTTCCTTTGGTTCCATGGTTCTCAGGAATGTTCTTCCGTGAGCCACCCAGGGTTGCGGTGCTAGGGACGCCACCCGTGCGTAAGAACAAACAGAGATCGAACAAATTCACATAAAGAAGTTATGTTCTTACCATAACGTTCCATGTGAATTGTTCATCTCGCCTTTGTTCTTACATTCCCTCCCTCCGTCCCCCTCCTCGTCCTGGAAGAACGAGTACGACTGGTGTCTGGTTACCTTCTTGGGGTTACCTGGCACTAACTGCTTCTTTTTAGGTGTGCTCATTACTGTATGCCTGTCTATATATAATTTGAGTATTACGATCTCGTGTGGATGGAAGCGTAGGCAAGGGGGTCAGTTATGTTCTTGAAGTCTGGTTTCTTAGCAAACTAGATCTGAGGGATAGCAGCTGGGGATCATAGGATAGGGACTGTGCCTTGAGCTTCTCTTAGATGCAGAGCTTGCGATGTGGTGCGTAAGAACAAAGGCAAGATGAACAATTCACATGGAACGTTATGGTAAGAGCATAACTTCTTTTTTGCTGCATGATTGATAAGTTCTACGGACTTCAACACCTATTTTGGAGAACAAGCAGAGGCAAACAAACCAACTGCTAGAAAGTCCTACATTAATAAATGGGAAAAAATTCTAGTTGGTGCCAAGATATGGTCCAGGACCTTTTCAAAGCTAGTACTTGAGTTATCCTCTGACCTTACTTACTCTCAAGCTTCATTTATTTGCCATTTTACATATGACTTTGTCCGTGGATCTCCCCTGTATAGCAGTCCACCTAGAAAACAAGTGGTTCCTTCTTACGATGTTAACTTTGTGTTGGAAAAAATGAACCCATGCTCCATTTGAATCATGTCATCACATTAATTTGATTTTAATAACATGGAAAACATTTTTGTTCAGACTTCTATAAGCAGAGAGAGAAGTGAGTTGCAGACTTTCATGTTGTCAGCCTTCTCACATTTTCCACAAAGATAGTATCCTTTGAGAAATCCTTTTGTCTAAAATGGTATTTTATTTTGAGTCCAGCTATCCATCTTTGTCTTTCCAAAACCTAAAAACAAGGGAAGAATGATTCTTTGTGCTCTGAACTTCTACAGACAACTTCAGTATTACCTTGGCAGAACTAAAACCTTCCGAAATTATCCGTTATTAATTTCTTATGAGGAGTCTGCTTTGAACACAGGTTGTCCTTTTTTTTTTTTCTATCCCCCAATGGCTTGCATGCTGTCTACATTTTGTTCTACCCAGCACAGAAAAGCCCATTTCAGGCAGAGTCCAGGCACGTAGTTTAACCTGCAGTTAGGAGTAGTAGTTGGAGTCTGCTTTAAAATTGAAGTTCTGTGAATCCCACATTTGTGAAGAAAGCTATTTCACTCTATAACAAACCTCAAAGGTATGGAAAATAAAGTAGATGTATAAGAAGGAAGGGGATAGTGATGTGGGGAGTTGGGAAATGGATTGCAAAGGAAGGGATGTGGTAGAAGTGACTACAAAATGTGGAATACCACCCTTTAAAAGGATTCAAGACATCCTTCAACCCAACACTAATGGATTTACTGCACATCAGCAAGTCAAATGACCTCAGAAATGCTCTGACTAGGGTTCTACACCTCTTCTGCAACATCTACAGAATGGTTTGAAGTGACAGGTAATTTCTCTGAGAATCCCGCTGGACTGGAATAGACTCCACAGCCACATAAAAAGTTCATCTCTGTCCATATCCAAGTGTAGCTTGGATCTGTGGATGGGAAACAGAAATTTTATCCCATGACTGGCCCCTCCTGTACTACTAAAGGACAGAAGTAGCCCCTGAATGCTTTATCCCATGCATGTGTTCCCTGATATCTATGGTATGATCCCATTTATACTTATTAAGGGTAATATGTAATTATTGGGCGGCCACGGTGGTGCAGTGGTTAGCATTGCCGCCTCACAGCTAGAGGTTCTCAGGTTCGATTCTCGGCTGGGGTGCCTTCTATGCGGAGTCTGCATGTCCTCCCTGTGGTCGCGTGGGATGTTCATCGTGTTACCCTGCTGCAGTCATCACACTTGGGTTATCCTGTCGTCAGGTGGTCCCGCAGTCGGCCGGAATTCCAAAGTCTTGGTCCGGCGTCGGTTGCTGTCGCCTCTTCCCTGACGTCAGTGCGCCAGGGGTATATATAATGCAATCAACACCATTTTCTTCAGTCTTTCTTGCCGTGCGGTGCCCGAAGCAGAAGCAGTTCGCAAGTGCCGGTCGGCTAACCCCTGAGATTTTCGAATTCGAATTTCAGACCGAAGTCTTCTATAAAGCTGAGTACCCCGTTGGGGAAACTTTTCTTGCCTCAGACCGATGTCAGAAAAAGTTAACAATTGTGCTTCTTGTGGGAAGCAAATACCTCCTAAGGATTTTCATTCTTATTGCATACCTTGCCTAGGCCCAGCCCACGACGTCACTACTTGTCGGTTTTGTGCTAGGTTTAATAAGCGTACTATTAAAAGACACACTGATTTCGCACGACACTACTTCGGTAGGAAAGTGAACTACACCATGCCGTCGGAGCAACCGACTACCGGCGTGCACAAAAAACGAAGGGATAAGGACAGACAGCCCAGGCCTAAGCCAGATTCCGAGGCCTCTGCTGATCCGGTCTCCGGTCCTCGGTGAGGCTCCGACGCAGCCCCTGACTACCGCAGATCTGGAACCTGAGACCGCTACGGAAATTTTGGCGGAATGTACCAGGCTGACGCAGCCTTTTACTTCAGGCCCTTCCAACGACTTTGCTACAAAAGACGTCAGTGCTACAGAAACGCCATTGGTTTCTGAAGGCGTTTTCAGACCGACTCTCACCATTAAAACGTTTTCTAAGTCTAAGACTCCTTCTAAATCTAAAAGGACTGCACTTCATCTGTTTCTTAGGCATGGGGCCTTGAACAGGAGACTGCTCAAAATGGCTGAAGATTTGATTTCTTTAATCAGGGGTTCCCAGTCCCCTCCTGACAAAAGGCCTAGACAAGAGGAAGATTATGCATCCTCTGAGCAAGTGTCCATTTCTTCAGACTCCTCTGAGGACCAAGACTACTCCTTCTCTCCTTATGAAGATTCTGATGCTGAGGACTCTATTCCCTCAGCTTCTCCTCCTGAAGATTACTCCTTTGGGGAAACTTTACACACTATGAGGGAACATTTTCACTGGGAAAGTCAGGACTACTGATTCGAAGAAAAGGCTCGGAGAGATGTCCTTCAAGGATGCATCTGCAGTCCTTACAAATGGGTTGTCCTGTCGTCAGGCAGCCCTTCGGTCGGCCGGATTCCAAAGTCTGGGTCTGGCTTCGGCTGGTGTCGCACTTCACCCGACGTCATCGCTGCAGTTTTTCGGGTATAAAGGCATCAGCCGATGCCATTTTCCTCAGTCTTTCTTGCCGTGGCCGAAGCAGAAGCTGTTCGCAAGTGCCGGTCGGTCAGATCCAGAGATTACTACTACCGAATACTACTTCAAAGACTTCTAAAAAGCTAAGTACCCCGTTGGGGACTCTTTCTTGTCTCAGCCGATGTCAGAGAAAGTGAATGACTGTTTATCTTGTGGGAAACAAATACCTCATAAAGATTTCCACTCCTACTGCATACATTGCTTAGGCCCAGACCACAACGTAGCAGCTTGTCTAGCCTGTGCTTCTTTTAACCGACGGACGCTTAGATGTCGGTCGGAGTTTGCTGAACAGATTTTCGGCTCTGATTTTGCCTATATTATGCCGTCGGATCCTCCGACAACGCAAATTACCAAAAAATGCAAAGAAAAGGACCAACACTCGCGGTTTGCGGTTTCGGCCGAAACCGCGATTAAGCAAACCGCGAGTGTCTCTGTTTCGGCCGAAACCGAGCAAGCGGTTCTTTCTTCAGCCGAAACCATGCCTTCTACCGAGGCCTCCTCTAACCTGGTAGAATCGGCTTCTGAAATCCAACCTTCTGTTGCGGTTTCTCAGGAATTATCAGACACTATTCCCCTGGATATTTCAACCCCTGCACGTGGAGCTGCTAGGCCTCCTGCAGCCATGTCTATTAAGGCCTTTGCCAGGGCTAAAGCAGCCAAAGCTTCAAAAACGGTGCCTTCCAAACCCCCCTCACACAGGCCCAGCACCAGCTCCCATATGCTTTCTTTGGCCGAGGATCTCATTTCTTTAATTCGTGGATCCCAGCCTCATCCAGACAGGACCTCTCACCCACCTCCAGAAAAGAGGCCTAGAGCAGAGCCCCCTGAGCCAGTATCCACAGATGATTCCTCTGATGACTCAGAACATACAGACCCTCCTGAGGCTCCTTATTCCCCTTACGAAGACTCTGATGCTGAAGAGTCCATTCCTTCAGCCTCTCCACCTGAGGAATTTTCCTTTGGGGAAACCTTGCATGCTATGAGGGAACAATTTCAGTGGCAGGGCCAAGATTTCTCAGACTCCAGAAAAAGGCTTAGAACCTTTCTACATTTGCCACAACATAGGCCTTTAGCTATACCTCCAGTTCTTTCTGTTGTAGATGATGCATTTAATGATGCTTGCACTGCTCCTGATTCATTACCTCCGGCTCCTGCTAAGCCCGATAGGTTCTACAGGGTCCCGGACACTCATCACCATTTATACAAGGCTCTTTTTGCAGATCCAGAGCTATCTCCCAGGGCCCTAAAGCTGTAGCAGCTACTTCTACTAAAAAACCCCTCCCCTCTGAAAGGGAATCCAGGTCCTTAGAGAGATGGGGTAAAAAAGTTTACACCTCTGCTACTTTGTCAGCTAGGGCTTTGAACTGCCAATTTCATATGATTCAATATCAAGAGTTTATGCTTGACCAGTTAACTAAAAAGCTGTCCTCTGAAGAATCTTTAGATAAAAAATATGTTCAGAATATGGTACATAACATACAGCAGGTTAGTAACCATTCTTTAAAATGTGGCTATGATGCACTGGAGGCTTCCTTTAGATCAGCCATGACTGGCACAGTTATCAGGAGACATGCATGGTTGAAAGAACAGGCATTACCAGACCATGTCAAATCAAAGCTTTTGGATGCACCCATGGACAAGGTCAATTTATTTGGTTCCCCTGCACAGCAGGTACTAAAAAAGATGGAAGAGAAGGTGAAATCTGTACAAACAGTGAAAGATTTCTTACAGGTTCAACCTCCAAGGTTTAGCAGGAACTGGCCCTCCAAGAATTGGTCCTTTCCGGACTCCTCTAAGACACAGAGAGGCAGGAATAGGCGTTCTAGAGGCAGAAACCAATCCAGGGGTGCCTACAGGGGATGCCAGTGGCAAGGTAACAACCAGCGAGGCACGGACGCAGCCACCACCACTACAACAACACAATCACAGTGACTTGGCTGTGGCACCGCCTACCAGGGAACAACTAGAAGCACCCTTAGGTGGAAAGCTAACCTTATTTTCAAAGAACTGGCATTGCATCACAAGGGAAAAATGGATTTTGCAAACTATAGACCAAGGTTACAGGTTCCATTTCCATACTCTACCAGGAAAGAGAGGAATGCCAAACCTACCACCTACTCAAAGGGCAGAAGCTCTAAAGCAAATATCTCAACTATTAAGAATGAGAGCTGTGGAAAAGGTACCATCTATGGAGCAAGGAAAGGGATTTTACTCCAGACTCTTCCTGGTACCAAGAAAAGAGAACAAATGGAGGCCTGTTCTAGACCTGTCCGCTTTAAACACATTCCTCATTGTTCCAAAATTCAAAATGCTGACCCTACAGCAGCTTCTTCCCATGCTGGGCAAGGAGTCTTGGCTGGTAACTCTAGATCTCAAGGAGGCATACCTGCACGTCCCCATACGACCAATTTGCAGAAGATACCTCAGATTTCTTGCAGGATCAGAGCATTATCAATTCTCAGCATTGCCCTTTGGCTTATCTACTGCGCCCAGAGTGTTCACGAAATGCCTGGCATCAGTAATTGCTCATTGCAGACTTCAGGGGATCCAAATTTATCCCTACCTGGGCGACTGCCTGATACAAGCGGACAACAAAAGCAAGCTAACAGAAGACTTACAAAGAGTCATTTACCTGCTGCAAGCCCTGGGATATACAGTCAATATAAAAAAGTCAAGGCTGATTCCATCCCAAAGAATAACCTTTCTGGGTGCAGAGCTGGACACATCAAAACAAATGGCATTCATAACTGCAGAAAAGAAAGAGCAACTACCTTTCTACTTCTTGGCATTAACAAAGCAGAACCATCTAACTGCAAGAAAAGTACTACAAGCCCTAGGCTTCATGGCATCCTGCATAATTCTGGTCCCTCATGCCAGACTGCATATGAGAAAGCTACAGTGGTACCTAAAGAATTTGTGGTCCCAACACAAGCACAGCCTAGAAACCAGAATTCCAATAATCCCATGCCTGAAGCAAGAGTTCCTATGGTGGGCTCAGGCCTGTCAATCAAACACAGGATTGCCCTTCTGCAACAGTCAACCAAGCCAAACCATCACGACAGATGCCTCAGACCTCGGTTGGGTGGCACACATGCTGGGCAAGTGCATACAAGGCTTATGGACTCAAGACCAGCTGCGCCTGCACATAAATCTAAAGGAAATGCTGGCAGTAAAATTGGCAATCCAGTCATTCAGACCATTTCTCCAAGAAGGTCAGTTGATGATAAGGACAGACAACACCACAGTTATGTGGTACATCAACAAACAGGGAGGCACACATTCATATCCTCTATGCCGGCTGGCACTGGACCTATGGGATGTGGCTCTGAGCTACAACATTCAGTTACAAGCAATTTTGTACCGGAAAAGAAAACATTCTAGCAGACATATTAAGCAGAACTACCACAGATGCCCACGAATGGATGCTGCATCCGGACATCTTCAAAGCCATCACAAGAGAATGGGGATTACCACAAATAGACTTATTTGCATCCCCACTCAATCACCAGCTAAAGAAATTCTGCACAAGGACGTACCACCCACTTGCTTGGAAGGTGGACTCCTATCTTTCAGTTGGAAAACCTGACAGCATACGCATTCCCACCACTTCCTTTGATGCACAAGGTGCTTTTGAAGATCAAAGAGGAACGTCCAAGGATCATTCTGATAGCTCCAGACTGGCCAAGACAACATTGGTACCCATTGCTGAGGAGCATGTCTCGGGAACAAATATGGACACTACCCTGATCCCATTACTGTTAACACAGAACAACTACAACATCCTGCATCCAAACCTGAAAACTCTGCAGCTAACTGCCTGGAACATTACATAAGAGCAATTAACCCAAATTTATCCCAAAGGGTTAAAGACATAATCCTGGAGGCTCGTAGACCTTCAACAAGAAAGAATTATGCAGCAAAATGGAAAAGATATCTCATTTGGAGTACTGCAAAGGGAAAAGATGTGACACTGGTAAACATAGCCAACATCCTGGAGTACTTGGCAGAGCTCTTCCATACAGACCTGTCCTATTCTTCCATCAAGATACATGCATCAGCTATTTCAGCAGAATACAGCTTGGATCCTCCTGTCTTCTCTCATCCTCTGCTCAGACAGTTTCTGAGAGGAATTAAAATGTAAAACCTCCCAGGAAACCACCATTGCCAGCATGGGATTTGAACTTTGTGCTAGAAAAATTGACACTTCCCCTTCGAACCAGCAGCAACAGCAGAATTACAATACTTATCCTGGAAGACTGCTTTCCTGCTGGCAATAACTTCAGCAAGAAGGGTCTCTGAACTACAGGCATTAATGGCAGTGCAACCCTTCCTGATCTTCCATCAAGATAGTGTCCATGAGAACAAATCCTACATTTATGCCTAAGGTGGTATCCAGAGTGTCTTTAAATCAGGCTATCCACCTACCTACATTCTTCCCCAACCCACAGAACAGGGGAGAAAGACTCTTGCATACCTTGGATGTACATAGACAATTACGCTACTACCTGGACAGGACCAAGTCCAATAGAAAAACTGACCAGCTTCTGGTAGCATATGCAACAGGAAAGGAAGGAAAACCAATTTCAAAACAGACAATCTCCAAATGGATAGGAAATTGCATTAGATTTTGTTACTCCTACCATGGAAAGAAAACTCCAGAGAACATCAGGCCTCACTCCACAAGGGCTACAGCCACTACCACAGCTTTCTTACGAGAAGTGGCTACCAAGGACATTATAGAGGCTGCTACTTGGACCTCCGTGCATACATTTGCCAAGCATTACAATTTACCTTTATACTCTAGATCCCGAGCAGGTTTTGCCACTGCTGTTTTGCAAGGGATCCTAACTACACCATAATCTCTCCTTTTTTACTCCTCCCCTAGTTTAGCTATGGTATTCTACCCATTTGTAAGGACTGCAGATGCATCCTTGAAGGACATAGTACAGTTTTGTACCTACCATAAATGTAGATGTCCGATAGGAATGCATCTGCAGTCAGGATTACCCACCCACCTTCCCCTCTGTGGTACTCCTAGGGTATTTGCCATCCTTCAGCTAGCTTGGGGGGGATCTATTATGGTGTATTTGTTTGTATATATGTACATACATGCTTATTTTATGTGTTTGCTCTCTACTATTTGGAAACATTGGCATTTATCCAAATTTAGCCATCCAAGAGGGCACCTGGCATCTGGGGCAAGAAACACTGAGGAAAATGGCGTCGGCTGATGCCTTTATACCCGAAAAACTGCAGCGATGACGTCGGGAGAAGTGCGACACCAGCCGAAGCCAGACCCAGACTTTGGAATCCGGCCGACCGAAGGGCTGCCTGACGACAGGACAACCCATTTGTAAGGACTGCAGATGCATTCCTATCGGACATCTACATTTATGGTAGGTACAAAACTGTACTTTTCTTTTACTCCCCCAACACAGACCACTTGCCCTCCCACCAGTTTTGGACATTGTGGATGATGTCTATTTTAGAATCCAGTTTCAACCCAGACTCTCTACCTCCTGCTCTGGCTAAGCCTGACGGATACTATAGAGTGCCTGATTCCCACAAATTTCTTTACAAAAGCCCTGTAGCTGACCCAGAGACCATCTCCCAGGGTCCCAAGGGGGCTAAGGCTTCTATGGCTAAAAACCCAGTACCTTCTGAGAGGGATTCCAGAGCACTAGACAGGTGGGGGAAAAAGGTTTACACCTCAGCCACACTAGCGATGAGGGCACTGAATTGTCAATTTCACATGCTTAAGTATCAGCAATTTCTAATCTCTCAGTTAAAGCAAAGAATAACCACTCTCCCTCAACAATCTGAATTGAAAGAAGTACAGGATCTGTTGCATGCCACTGAGCAGGTGGGCAAACATACCTTACAATGTGGGTTTGATTCTTTGGAGGCCTCCTGCAGAGCAGCTGTCACTGGGTCTGTTATACGTAGGCATGTTTGGTTAAAGGAACAAACTCTGCCTGATCATGTTAAAGCAAAACTACTAGATGCTCCCTTACAGCAGGATGTTCTTTTTGGAGTTAAAGCAGAAAAAGTTTTAAAGAAAATGGAAGATAAGGCAAAATCTATGCAGACAGTCAAAGATTTCCTACAGGTACAACCCCCTCGCTTCAGCAGAAACTGGCCAACAAAAAGTTGGTCCTTTCCAGCCACTGACAGACAGAGGAGTAAATACAGACGCCCAAGGGGCAGAGGGCAACCACAAGCCCAGTATAAACCTCACTAATGGGGCACTACAACACAGAAGGGAGGAGAAGACGGGTCTCAATCCACCAGAAGGCAAACTCAATGACTTGCACCTCATCTGGCCAAGCAATACTCTCTTGGCAGCCCCCTTGGGGGGGGGGGGGGGACTCGCACCTTTTGCAGACAACTGGCACATTGTCAAAAAGGACAAATGGGTCCTAGACATAATTTTACGAGGATACAGATTCCATTTTCACACCTTGCCAATGAAAAGAGGAATGCCAAACCTGCCACAAAATCAATGGGCAGAGGCACAAAAGCAAATTACAGCTCTCATGGACATGAGCCATTCAACTGGTACCTACTCGAGAGCAAGGCCAAGGATTCTACTCAAGACTCTTTCTAGTGCCCAGAAGGGACAATGCCTGGAGACCAGTTCTAGACCTTTCAATTCTAAACACTTACAAGTACCCAAATTCAAGATGCTAACACTACAGCAGCTACTTCCCATGTTGGGCAAGGAAGCATGGCTAGTAACGTTGGACCTCAAGGAGGCATACCTGCATGTCCCTATCAGACAAAGTTGCAGAAGATACCTCCGTTTCATTGCAGGTTCAACCCATTACCAATTCTCTGTACTGCCCTTTGGCTTATCTACTACGTCCAGAGTTTTCACAAAATGCCTGGCACCAGTAATTGCATACTGCAGACAAAGAGGAATTCAAATATATCCATACCTGGACGACTGCCTCATCCAAGCAGAAAGCAAAGACATTCTCTTACATCATCTGGCCTTTGTAAAGCATCTACTAAACTGCCTGGGGTACACAGTAAACGAAAAGAAGTCGAAACTAGTACCCTCACAAAAAATGACATTCCTGGGTGCCAGCTTGAGTACAACGGCCCAGAAGGCTTATCTTACACCAGACATGCAACTACAACTGACTCAATATTCCAAGACCATGGCAACAAAGACCCAATTAACTGCAAGAAAAATTCTGCAGGCCTTGGGCTTCATGGCATCTTGCATACTAATAATACCATTTGCAAAGCTGCATATGAGGAAATTACAGTGGTACCTAAAAAGCGTATGGTCTCAACACAGCCACAGCTTGGACACAATAATATCTCTCATTCCCTGCCTACAACAGGAATTTCTATGGTGGTCACAGGCATGTCACCTCAACAAGGGTCAGCCTTTCACCAAGCCCCCAGCCAGGCAAACCATCACAACAGATGCTTCATACTACGCCTGGGGGGCACACATGGCAGGACAATGCATTCAAGGCCTATGGACTGCAGATCAAAGAAATCTGCACATAAATCAAAAAGAGATGCTAGCTGTACAGAAAGCTCTGACAGCCTTCAAGGATCTATTACATCCAGGACAACTTGCAATAAAGACGGACAACACCACAGTAATGTGGTACATAAACAAACAAGGGGGTACACATTCCTACCCTCTATGCAGGCAAACAATGATCTTATGGAACACAGCTCTGGCCTACCAAGTCCAGTTACAAGCTCAATTCCTGCCAGGACAGAAGAACACATTGGCAGACTACCTCAGCAGAAACATCAAGGATCCCCATGAGTGGAAACTAGATCCACAAATATTTGCAATGATAACTCAAAAATGGGGCCTTCCAAACATAGTTTTGAGGACTGGCAAACAGGTCTATCAACTAACAAAATTTTGTACAAGGACATTTCACCATCAAGCTTGGAAAGTGGACACTCTCTTTCTTTCAGTTGGAAAAACCTGACAGTATATGCCTTCCCTCCATTGCCTCCCTCACAAAGGTTCTTTTGAAAGTCAAAAAGGAGAGACCACGACTGATTCTCATAGCCCCAGACTGGCCAAACCAGCACTGGTATCCGCTATTGAAAAATATGGCCCCCAGCCCACCATGGATATTGCCTCAAATCCCCTATTTGCTCACACAACAAAACCATCAGATTCTTCACAGCCAGCTCAAAACTTTAAATCTGGCTGCATGGCAAATCAACTAAACATCCAACCAGCTCCTCTTTCACAAGCAGTTCTGGATGTTATTCTGGAAGCCAGGAGGCCAAGCACCAGGAAGGCTTATTCGGTCAAATGGAAAAGGTTTTGTGCCTGGAAGCAAGCTAAAGGCCAAGACACAATTCAGCCTCACATGCCTCGCATTCTACAGTATTTAGCTGAGATGTTGCACAAAGGACTTTCTTTTTCCTCCATTAAAATCCATGCTTCAGCTATTTCAGCTCACTACAACACGGATCCACCTTTATTTTCACATCCTCTTCTAAGGCAGTTCCTCAGAGGGGCAAAAAACATTAGACCACTCAGGAGAGCTCCTACACCAACATGGGACCTCAATTTTGTTCTGGAAAAACTAACGCTACCTCCCTTTGAACCAGCTTTCTCTGCAGATCTTCAGTTCCCATCATGGAAGACTGCCCTGCTCCTAGCAATAACCTCAGCTCGAAGAGTCTCAGAGCTACAGGCACTAATGGCAGTGGAACCTTTCCTCATTTTTCATCAAGACAGAGTTTCTCTACGAACTAATCCTTCCTTTATGCCTAAGGTGGTTTCCAGTGTAGCTTTAAATCAAACCATCCACTTACCCACCTTCTTCCCAAATCCACAGAACAAAGGTGAGAGACTGCTGCATTCCTTGGACATTCACAGGCAGCTTCGTTACTACTTGGACAAAACCTAAGGCTTTCAGAAAATCTGACCAGCTCTTTGTATCCTATGCTACAGCTTCTCAAGGGAAGGCTATATCAAAGCAAACCATTTCTAAATGGATAGGTCATTGCATACGTTTCTGCTATACCCATCATGGGAAACAAGTTCCTGCTACCATTAGGTCCCACTCTACCCAGGGCAACAGCTACCTCTACAGCCTTTCTCGGGGGTTCCAACCAAGGAGATTTTAGAAGCTGCAACTTGGAGTTCAGTACACACCTTTACCAAACACTGTCACTTACCTCTTTACTCTAAGTCCAGGGCGGGCTTCGCCACTGCAGTTCTGCATGGCCTTATATAGCCTCCACTAACCCTCTATGATACCTCCCCCCTACCTTAGCTTTGGGATTCAACCCAAGTGTGATGACTGCAGCATGGTAACACGATGAACATAGTACAGTTTTGTACCTACCATAAATGTAGATGTTCGAGTGTTCACCCTGCTGCAGTCCAGGTTACCCCCCCTCCATCCCCTCTGATCTACTGGCTAAATCTCTTCAATGCCTTACTGATGTATTTGCTTATAGCTGAAGGGATTTTGTGTTTGTGCAGTGGTTACTCCATTTGGTACTAATTTCTGACCACCTTTTTGGGGGCACCTGACATCTGGGGCAAGAAAAACTGAAGAAAATGGCGTCGGTTGCATTATATATAGCCGCCGGACCAAGACTTTGCAATTCCGGCAGACTGCGGGACTGCCTGACGACAGGATAACCCAAGTGTGATGACTGCAGCAGGGTGAACACTCGAACATCTACATTTATGGTAGGTACAAAACTGTACTTTTCCTCCGGGTGCTCCGGTTTCCTCCCACATCCCAAAGACATGCAGTAGGTGAATTGGACACTCTAAATTGGCCCTAGGTGTGAGTGTGCATGTGTGTGCCTTCTGTGGAAGGTTGGGCACCGGACTGGCAACTCGACACCGTAAACCTCCACTGCCAATCATGAGCGGACAGATGATCCTCTGTGGCGACCCCTAACTGGGAAAAGCCGAAGGAAGAAGGGTAATATGTAATTGACAGTGGGATGGGTAAGGTCAATGTTTTAACCAAATGGGATAGGTTAATTTGAGCACAAAAAAAGGAAATTGACTCTGCATAAAATGGCCTACAAGGGCAGGTAGCCTAGTACTTGCATGTAATTATACTGGGATTAAAGCACAAAGCTGCATGTAGAAGAGCGCTTTGTACAAAAATACAGCTAATGGGGAGAAGCTACTATGTAGATGTGAGATAGTGAAGATGTACTTAGAGGCAAAATTGGGGGAGAGGTTGTACTTTGTGAATGTTTTCAGAGACTGAATGACAAGTTGAGGGATTTGTGGGAGAGTTTTATTTTGGGATGTATTGTCCTCGCCTTCATTCTTACGATGGGTTCAGAGCAGATCCTTGGCTCCAAGCTAATGTATTCAGCCGATTCGAAGTCTTTAACTTGGCTCATGGCTGAATGCCTATCCCATTATGCATTGGAGTAATCCCTAGATCTCGTTTGCCGCTTGACTAGTTCAGATGCTCTCTCCTTTTGTCAAAATCTTATTAGAGTTGCTATAGATCCCAGTATTAGGCAGTTTATCCTTCCTGTAGTATTCAGTGTGCCTTTTTTTGTCTTCTGTTGTGTTTGTTGGCCGTCGTTTTTCTTCTAGGCCCTATCCTATCCCTGTCAAACTTTTCATCAGTAGTAGTTTGTGTGTATTCCTTTTAGCTTGTTTGAGTTAGAGAACTAAAAGTAAGTTTAAGTTAGAGAGTTTGTTGTGTGTTCCCCTTTAGCTCAGCTAGGTCCGTTTAAGTTAGAGGGCCTAGCGCCCGGGTAGAGCTGTGTTTTCCCTGTAGTGTTTTTTTTTCTGTGTGTCTTAGGGTGTTTATAGTGTCAGTACTTCTTATTGCTGTTTAAAATCTTTTGGTGTACAATATGTCTAAAGAGTCCAGAGATAAGGAACCCAGTCCCTCTGGGTTCAAGAAATGCCAACAATGCTTGCAGAAAATGTCTATAATTGATGGGCACAGTGTGTGCGTATACTGTTTAGGGCTATTCACCTTCAGAAATCTTGCAGTTTTTGTCACTCCTTCAGCTCTCAAGTGTTGTATGAGAGGAAAAACATTGATTTTAAGAGGTTTAATAAAGCCTACTTTTGATGAAGCTTTACAAACTGCTTCAAAATGGTCTCAAACTACTAGTAAATCCAAAAGACCTTCCTCTTCATCCTCTTTCTGTACTCATTCCGAGCCTCCAAAAAAATTGCTAAAGTGACTGAAAAATCTTTCTCCTCGGCTCCACCACCTTCGGAACTGAGGGAGACAGTTAGTGCAAACCAAGTCAATCGGTTCCAAAGACTTTGGAATCGATAGACTATTTCTCAGAGCCTGTTCATTGAATTAGAACTGGTGTATCTGACCTTGAGATCCTCTATTCTTCAAAGGTCTCGATCCCCTACACGGTCATCCAGGTCTTCTAGGAGCTTATCAGATGATTATGTGGACAGGGTGGTGCGTAGGCTTTTGAATTCGCCGGTGCTGGCTAAATTGTTTTTGGCTCCAATCCCATCAATCTCTCAGCCATCCAAGACAACTACATCCACTATTCCTCCTCCGAGCCAAGCTGGATCTTAGGATCCGGAATGCCAGATACCCCTTGTGGTATATCCTTTGGTTCCAAGACCCCTTCAGGACTTTTTGGAACATTTACCTGCTTCGACACCATCAGTGCCGTCCAGAGTGTCAAATAGCTGTAGTTCTCTGGTTGGCTCCGGGGGGACTCGGACCAGAATTTCTTCGGTTCCAAGTCTACGCCTTGGTATGTCGGCGCAAGTGAGCTCTGCTCCTACATCAGCCTCTGAGACATTCTCCTTGGGGCCAGGGATTTCCTCGGTTTCCTCAGAAGAAGACGTGTCCCTGGAACTGGGGGGGGGGTAGGCCTTTGAGGTGAATGAAGAGTGTGCTGTCCCAACCTACAGCTGTACTCAAGGATACTGGTATTCTTCCCCTTCAAGCAGCAGCGTCTGCTTTGGCACCATTCATCCACAGGACAGCAGAGATTCAGGGCCTCAAAGCCCCATCGGGCGAGCCCCACTCTTCCGAGACCTCCCCAGACTACCCGTTCGAGCAGCCCCCTTGGAAGAGAACATGCAAGAGGAAGCATATAGACTCCTCTGAGACTTCTGACACTGACCTCAAGGAATCAGAAGGGTCCCCACAGTCGTTTTCTGAAAATCTTTCTCCGATATCCTAGAGATACTAAAACAGAGGCAGCTGGAAGCCCATTAACCCTTCTGATGAGTCAGTGTACCCGAAGGCCTTTGGATCTCAACCTTCAGCCTCCTGAGCTTATGGATTTGGTTAGTCGAAAGGCGTGGGAGTCACCAGACAGTATGGAGCAAGTCCCTCAGAGGCCAAACAAGTTCCTTTCAGCCCCTTCGGATAAGGATTTTCTTTCAAAAGGTGTACCTGTAGATTCTATAGTGGTGGCAGCAGCCTCCAAGAAGGAAAACTCTAAGACATCCTCGTCTGTCCATCCGCCAAATAAGGATTCCCGAATGATGGACAGATACTGGAAGCGTGTTTTCTCAGTGACTTTCACCCTCAGATCGTTGAACTGCCTCACACATTTTACAAGACTTCAAAGTGATCATCTGAAGGAGTTGAGATACTTTCCAAGGTTCATTAGTTGGGGGGGGGTCTCAGAAAAAGTGACCTCTCAACTGTCCATCTTTAAATTCCATAGTCAACTCCTCCATGAGACTGATGTCCTATGGAGTCGATGGAGCGAGTAGAGCTGCAGGTTCAGGAGTTTCCCTTGGGAGACACTCCTGGATGCATTTGTGTAGCTTTGCATAATTTTTCAAGTCTACTTTTACCAACACACTTTTTGATGGTTCCTCACTCTTTGGACCTAAAGTCAAGGACACACTCATCAGATGCGAGCAGGAAGGAGAAAGTCTCTGCTGTTGTAGTATGTTTTTCCGTAACTGCAAGACCTAATCCTAAAGGTCAGAAGAGTGGGAAAATGTGGTTCAAAAGATCCCAGGGAGCTTTTCAAGATGCATGAGGTGAATCCTTCCCCAGGGGCATAGGGGGAGGCAGTAATGGTAGATGTCCATGTGGCAGGGGGGGTGCTGCAAAACTAGGGTGACCACGATCAGCTCTCTTGAAAGGAGGCCTGCCTGCTCTTCTCTGGAGGCAGTTGGGGAGGGGGGCAGTTAACTTTGTACCCAACTTGTCTCTTGTGATATCTCGCCAGGCTTCTGGGTATAAAGTATAATATCCAGAGGTTACTCCATTCCCTTTTGCCAACCGATTCCACAGATCAGAAGAATCCCAGATGTTCCACCCAGAGGGAACAAGCAACCATAGAAATTCAAAAGTTGCTAAACAAGAGCTATCCAGTAAGTCCCCGCAGACCAAATAGGATTCGGAACTTACTTAAGATTCTTTTTAGTACCAAAAAGAACAGGGGATTGGAGACCCATTTTGGATCTCAGCAAGTTAAATGAATCTGTAAAGAAGTCCATGATGTTCATCGTGCATACAGCTGCAGTCATAACAGATGGGTTCTCCTGCCGTCAGGCGGGTCCTCGGTCGGCCGAATTCCAAAGTCTAGGTCCGGCGTCGGTTGTCGTCGCTTTCTTTCCTGA
Organism: Protopterus annectens; assembly: GCF_019279795.1. Taxonomy (NCBI): domain Eukaryota; kingdom Metazoa; phylum Chordata; order Ceratodontiformes; family Protopteridae; genus Protopterus; species Protopterus annectens. Next base: position 1,402,160,223 of record NC_056731.1, read on the forward strand.
CGTCAGTGCGACAGGGGTACATAAGACACAGCCGACGCCATTTTCTTCAGTCTTTTTTGCCGCGCGGTGCCCGAAGCAGGAGCAGTTTGCAAGTGCCGGTCGGCCAGCTCCTGAAATTATGAAAATTTGGAAACCAAAGTCTTCTTTAAAGCCAAGTACCCCGTTGGGGAAACTTTTCTTGCCTCAGACCGATGTCAGACAAAGTTAACAATTGTATTTCTTGTGGGAAGCAAATACCGCATAAGGATTTCCATTCCCTCTGTATACCTTGTTTAGGCCCAGACCACGACGTCTCGGGCTGTCGCTTTTGTGCTACTTTCAATAAACACACTATTAAGCGTCGGGCAGAGTTCGCCCAGCACTTTTTTGGTAAAGCTTTTAATTATAAAATGTCGTCGGAGACTCCAACTACTGTTTTGTCCAAAAAACGCAAGGACAAAGACCGACACGCAAGGTCTCCACCGACACCACGCCAAAACCGGCTACACGTGGTCCGGTTCTCAGCGAGGCGCCTACGCAGCCCCTGACTACCCATGACACTTCTCTGGCGGTGTCTCCTGTAACCGAGACCGCAGGTTCCTCGGCCCATACCCTGACTACAGCTACCGAAGCCACTGTGAGTGTTGAACCTCTTAATGTGGACAGGTCCACTTCCACCCATGGTGTCTTCAGACCTTCATCTTCCTTTTCCATAAAGGCCTTTATTAAGTCTAAATCAGCCATGCATCCCAAGAGGCCTGTTGCACAGGGCCCATCTCCAGGCCCCATGCCTAAAAAGCAGATGCTCAAAATGGCTGAGGATTTAATTACTCTTATCAGGGATTCCCAACCCCCTCCGGACAAGAGACCCAGAGTAGAGGAAGATTCTCCCCCTTCTGACCAGGGCTCCATTATTTCAGAACATTCTGATGAAGAGGAACACTTGTACTCCCCTTTTGAAGATTCTGATGCAGAGCAGTCCATTCCTTCTGTATCCCCCCCAGAGGATTTTTCTTTCGGGGAAACATTGCATACCTTGAGGGAACACTTCCATTGGGAAGGTCAAGATTTTTCAGATTCCAAGAAAAGGCTTAGGGAATTTCTTTTGCTACCTCAGCACAGACCTCTGGCGATACCTCCTGTCTTGGACATACTTGATGATGTTTACTCGGAGGCTTGCCTTAATCCGGATTCCCTGCCTCCTGCCCCAGTCAAGCCTGATGGGTACTACTACAGAGTTCCTAACTCACACCAATTTCTTTACAAAAGCCATAATGCTGACCCTGAAACCATTTCTCAAGGCCCCAAGGGAATGAAGGCCTCTACTGCTAAGAATCCATTACCTTCTGAGAGAGACTCTAGATCCTTAGAAAGGTGGGGGAAAAAGGTATATACCTCGGCCACCCTAGCTATGAGGGCCTTAAATTGTCAGTTCCATTTGCTTAAATATCAGCAGTTTCTGTTATCACAATTAAGGAATAAAATGTCACAACCTGAACAACCAGATTTGAAGGAGTTGCAGGATATGATGCATAGTGCAGAACAAGTGGGTAAACACACCTTACAATGTGGCTATGATGCTCTAGAGGCCTCAAGTAGAGCTGCTGTTACAGGATCAGTCATTCGTAGACATGCTTGGCTTAGGGAACAAACCTTGCCTGATCATGTTAAAGCTAAACTTCTAGATGCTCCTTTACAAAAGGATGTATTATTTGGTACTAATGCTGAGGAGATGCTACGGAAAATGGAAGAAAAAGCTAAATCTATGCAAACTGTCAAAGCTTTTCTACAGGTACAACCACCACGTTTTAGCAGAAATTGGCCTTCAAAAAACTGGTCCTTTCCAGCCACGGACAAGCCCCAAAGAGGTAGATACAGGCGCACAAGGGGCAGAGGACAATCTCAAGGATCATATAGAGGCAGACAATGGCAATCTCCAACACCAAGAGGTGGCGAAGACAGTGCACAACAATACAGGAAAACAAACCCAATGACTTGCCCCTTTGCATGCCAAGCAAGGCTCAGGTGGCAGCACCCTTGGGAGGAAAGCTGGCATTATTTTCAAAAAATTGGCATATTGTCACAAAAGACAAATGGATCCTGGAAATTATAAACAGAGGCTACAGATTTCATTTTCACACTCTTCCAAAAATTAGAGGCATGCCGAACCTGCCACACAATCAAAGGGCAGAGGCTCAAATATAAATTTCAAAGCTCATGGACATGAAAGCTATTCAAGAGGTACCTACTCACGAACAAGGTCAAGGTTTTTATTCCAGACTATTCCTGGTACCAAGGAAGGGAACAGATTGGAGACCCATTTTGGACTTATCCATCCTAAACACATTTCTACTCGTACCAAAATTCAAGATGCTCACCTTACAGCAGCTTCTTCCCATGCTGGGCAAGGGGTCTTGGCTGGTAACATTGGACCTCAAGGAGGCATACCTGCATGTCCCAATCAGACAAAGCTGCAGAAGATACCTCAGATTTCTTGCAGGTTCAATCCACTATCAATTCTCTGCATTGCCCTTTGGCTTATCTGCTGCGCCCAGAGTATACACGAAATGCCTGGCATCTGTAATTGCCTACTGCAGACTTCAAGGGATACAAATTTACCCTTATTTGGATGATTGCCTGATCCAAGCGGACAGCAAACACATACTTCTGGAACATCTGGCTTCTGTAACACGGTTATTGAATTCTCAGGGATACACAGTCAACAAAGAGAAATCCAGGCTAACACCATCTCAGAAAATAATTTTCCTGGGTGCCAACTTGGACACAAACACCCAGATGGCCTATCTTACGCCAGAAAAACAGGGGCAACTAACTCAGTACTTCAAGATGCTAGCAAATTGTACCAGGCTAACTGCAAGGAAAATCCTGCAGGCTCTGGGCTTCATGGCATCTTGCATTCTTCTAATCCCATGTGCAAAGTTGCATATGAGGAAACTTCAATGGTACCTAAAAAACCTATGGTCTCAACACAGCCACAGTTTGGAAACAATAATACCACTAATTCCATGTTTGCAAAAGGAATTTCTATGGTGGGCCCAAGCATGCCAAACAAACACAGGTCTACCATTCTGCAAGCCTCCAGCAAATCAAGTCATCACAACAGACGCCTCAGACTACGCCTGGGTGGCACACATGACAGACTGGTGCATTCAGGGCAAATGGTCCCAAAAGGAAAAGCACCTTCACATCAATCAAAAGGAAATGCTAGCAGTGATAAAGGCAATTACAGCTTTCAAGGACCTCCTGCATCCAGGACAATTATTGATAAGAACAGACAACACCACAGTAATGTGGTACATAAACAAACAAGGAGGAACACATTCATACCCCCTGTGCAGGCTGGCCATGTCACTTTGGAACATGGCTCTGGAATGGCAAATCGAGCTTCAAGCACAGTACCTGCCAGGTTTGGAAAACACGCTGGCAGACAATCTAAGCAGAAATATGACAGACCCGCACGAATGGAAGTTGCATCCTCAAGTGTTTACAAAGATAATCCAAGCGTGGGGAAGGCCAGACATAGATCTCTTTGCCTCCCACAGGAATCATCAATTGACAAAATTCTGCTCAAGGACATTTCATCCAAAGGCCTGGAGAGTGGACGCCCTTTCTTTCAGTTGGACAGCACGGACAGTTTACGCCTTTCCACCTTTGCCTCTACTGCCCAAGGTGCTCTTGAAAGCAAGAGCAGACAGACCAAAGATGATACTGATTGCTCCAGACTGGCCAAGACAACACTGGTACCCACTCCTGAGGAGCCTAACACATTCTCCTCCCTGGACCCTACCTCTAATGCCTCTTCTCCTGACTCAGCACAGCTACAAAACTCTTCACAGTCAGCTGAAAACACTCAATCTGGCTGCATGGAAAATTCCTTAACACCACAACAGACCCTACTCTCCAAGGAGGTGCAGGATGTCATTTTGGAGGCCAGAAGGCCATCTACTAGAAAAGCTTACTCCGCATAATGGAAACGGTTTTGTTTTGCGCTTGGAATGAGAAAAAGGGCCAGGATCCTAGAAAACTGAATTTGCCTCAGATATTACAGTATCTAGCTGAGCTGTTGAACAGTGGACTTTCATTTTCCTCCATCAAAATCCATGCCTCAGCCATTTCTGCAGAATACAACACTGATCCACCCTTATTCTCTCACCCACTCTTAAGGCAGTTCCTCAGAGGGGCTAAGAATATAAGACCTCCAAGGAAACAACCAATACCAGCCTGGGATCTTAATTACATTCTAGAAAAATTAACATTGCCTCCCTTTGAACCAGCTGCCTCAACAGATTTGCAATATTTGTCCTGGAAAACCGCTTTCCTTCTGGCAATTACCTCAGCTCGTAGGGTCTCGGAACTACAAGCCCACATGGCTGTGCAGCCCTTTCTCATCTTCCATCAGGACAGGGTTTCCCTACGAACCAACCCGTCATTTATGCCTAAGGTGTAGTATCCAGGGTAGCTTTAAATCAGGCCATACACTTACCTACCTTTTACCCTAATCCTCAAAACAAAGGGGAAAGGCTGCTACATTCCTTAGACATCCATAGACAGCTACGTTACTATTTGGACAGAACAAAGCCTTTCAGGAAATCAGAACAACTCTTGTGTCTTATGCTGTAGGAGCTCAAGGGAAGCCAATTTCCAAACAGACAATTTCAAAATGGATAGGCCACTGCATACGGTTTTGTTACTCCTTTCATGGTAAATCTGTACCTACAGGCATCAGATCCCACTCCACAAGGGCCACAGCTACCTCTGCAGCCTTCCTCAGAGGAGTCCCTACCAAAGATATTTTGGAGGCAGCCACTTGGAGTTCTGTGCATACCTTCACTAAACACTACCACCTACCTTTATACTCCAAAACTAGAGCAGGCTTTGCCACTGCTGTGTTGCAGGGCATTCTGGCTCCTCCCAGTTCCACGTAGTGCCTACCACCCTGTGCGTAGCTTTGGGATTCTACCCATCTGTTATGACTGCAGCTGTATGCACGATGAACATAGTACAGTTTTGTACCTACCATAAATGTAGATGTTAGAGTGCTAATACAGCTGCAGTCCAGGTTTCCCTCCCTCCTTCCCCTCTGGGTACAGACCTAGTGGCTAACTCCTCATCTTACAACCTGATTGGGTTATCCTTCTATGGTGTATTTGCTTGCAACTACTGATTTTTGATTATATTGCATTGCATGATTATATATATATATATATATATATATATATATATATATATATATATATATATATATATATATATATATATATATATATATATATATATATATATATATATATTGCCTTCCTTCTGGAGGCACCTGACATCTGGGGCAAGAAAGACTGAAGAAAATGGCATCGGCTGTGTCTTATGTACCCCTGTTGCACTGACGTCAGGAAAGAAAGCGACGACAACCGACGCCGGACCTAGACTTTGGAATTCGGCCGACCGAGGACCCGCCTGACGGCAGGAGAACCCATCTGTTATGGCTGCAGCTGTATTAGCACTCTAACATCTACATTTATGGTAGGAACAAAACTGTACTTTCTGAATGGTGACACTGCAGTCAATTCTTCCCTTTTTAGGGAAAGATGATTGGATGTGCTCAATAGACTTCCAAGATGCGTACTACCATATAAAGATGAACAGAGCATCAAGGAGTCCTCTCCGCTTCCGGCTGGGAGACGCTCATCAGTTTTGATCTCTGCCCTTTGGTCTCACTACAGCCCTAAGAGTGTTAATGAAATGCATGGCAGTAGTAACGGCTCACCTGAGACGTCTGGGATTCCAAGTTCATAGGAGGGTACTAGGCTGTTGGTCCTAGGGCCTGTATAAGCCTAGCCAAAAAAGTACCCTGACTTTCGCCACCCAAGAATTATTTTCCTGTGCCCCTGTCGAGCAGAGCCATAGAAGTGATCCCCGGGGTGAATTTCCCATCTCCCATCCAATCATCAAGATTTTTCTTGAGTGCTAATGAGGAGCTCTTTTTGACATAGTTAGTCTGTTTCAGAGTATGGGAAGTCTCTGGGACAGGAATCTATCCCTCCAGCATGTTCTGTTTGTTGTGGTGATAAGGTTTAGGTCCCTAGAACGTGTAGCTCGGAGGGATTGGGATTTCTTTAAGTTGAGCATGTCTAACAGCTCTGGGTTTGACACAGCTTTTGTTTACATACCTGGACGACTGGCTCCTAACTGCCACCACCAAGCATCTACTTCTACAGATCAGGGACACTACACTGGAAATTTGTGATCTCTGCCTGCAGGTAGCCCTCAGCCCGCCTGAATACCAGAGTCTTCGGATTTGTGTGTCTGATGCTGTCGCTTCTACCATGATGTCAGGTCGTCAGGGATATAAAACATGCAGCCGACACCATTACATCAGTCTTTCTTGCCATGCGGTGCCCGAAGCCGAAGCAGTTGGCAAGTGCCGGTTGGCCAACTCCTGAAATTTTCGTATTTGTGTTTCAGACCTGAAGTCTTCAAAAAGATAAGTATCCCGTTGGGGATAATTTTTTCTTGCTCTAACCGATGTCAGAAAAAATTAACTTTTTGTCTTGCCTGTGGAGAGCAAATACCTCCTAGAGATTTTCATTCTTACTGCGTCACCTGTTTAGGCCCGACAACGATGTCCCTCGCTGTCGGTTTTGTGCCTTGTTCCAACGCCCGAACTATTTGTCAGAATATTTTTGTTGCTAAATACTTTCATTCTTAATCTCCGTACTCTGAAATGGCTTCGTTAAGCCATCCGACTACCGATCTCCCGAAAAAACTTAAGGATAAAGACAGACTGCATAGGTCCAAAACTGCTGCTGATGCTTCCAATAAGCTAGTCACCAGTCTGCCGGTACTCGGGAGCTTTTGCAGCCCCTGATACCCGCTCCTACAGATTCGCAGGCCTCTACGGAGACCCATTCAGAGTCCGATATGCCGTGAGATGCTTCTTCGACTATGGAACTTGCAGATGTCTCTAACTTGGATGGGTCCAGAGCCACTGTGCAGGCACTGGCTTCTGAGGGTGTATTCCAGTCTACAGATTTTGATATCAAACAGACTTCGTTTCAAGCTAAAAATGCCAAATTCTTCAGGCCTAAAACTCGCACTAAGCCTAGAAAACTGATGACCAAAGCACATTCTCAGGCCCATATGCCTCAAAAACAAATGATTAGAATGGCTGAAGACCTTATTACCTTAATTAGGGGAAGCCAGCCTTCCCCCTCTGAGACCTAGAACTGATTTTCTTTCAGATTCTTCTGAGATCTCTGTTCCTTCTACCAGGATTTACCCTTATCTACTTATGAGGATTCTGATGCAGAAGATTCCATTCCCTCTGCTTCCTTGGTGAAACCTTGCATACCCTTCGGGTGCATTTCTATTGGGAAAGCCAGGACCGTTCTCAATCCAAAAAGAGCCTTAGGGAATATTTAAACCTGCCTCAACACAGGCCTCTAGCAATCCATCCTGTTCTGGAGATTGTAGATGATGATTTTTTGGAATCCAGCCTTACCCCAGACACTTTGCCTCCAGCTCCCAGGAAACCTGACAGGTACTACAGAGTACCTGACTCTCTCAAATTCCTTTTCAAGAATCCTACTGCGGATCCAGAGACCATTTCACAAGGACCAAAAGGCATTAAGGCTACTACTGCCAAAAATCCTACCTCTTCTGATAGTGGTTCTAGAGCTGTAGACGGGCTAAGAAGGTACATACCTCTGCCACTTTGGCCATGAGGGATTTAAATTGCCAGTTTCATATGTTAAAGTATCAGCAGCATGTTATGGGCTTAAACGGAAAATGATGATTCCTGACCGTGTTGAGCACAAAGTTTTACAAGAGTTAATGTATTCTGCTGACCAAGTAGGTAAACATACTTTGCAATGTAGTGTTGATGCTTTAGAAGCATCTTGCAAGGCTGCTGTCACTGGGTCTGTACTTAGAAGGCATGCTTGGCTTAAGGAACAAAACTTGCCAGATCATGTTAAAGCTAAATTACTGGATGCACCCTTAGACCAAGAGCGCCTTTTTTGGCAACAAAGTAGTTGTAGTCCTCAAAAGGATGGAGGAAAAAGCTAAATCTTTGCAAACTGTTGGATTTCTTACAAGTACAGCCACCTAGATTCAGTAGGCATTGGCCTTCAAAGAACTGGTCCTTTCCAGTCCCTTACAGGCCTTCTTAGTCCAAACCCAGGAACAACAGACCACCAAGACTTCAGTCTCGGGCTATGCACAGATCTAAGCAGTGGGGGGGCCTCCACTTCCAAAGCAGGGAGTAGTAAGCCTCCCCCTTATGGAAAAATGGCACAGTGACTTATCCTTACCCCTACCAAGCCTCGCTCAGCTACTTGCTCCCTTAGGAGAAAAGCTCGCCCTGCATGTAAAAAACTGGGAACTCATTACGCAAGACAAATGGGTTTTAAACATTGTTTCCCTAGGATACAGATTCCACTTCCACTCACTCCCAATCCCAAGTGGATGGCCAGACCTTCCCCCAAACCAATGGGTGGAGGCCCAAAAACATGTGTTCGGTCTCTCCTCTGTATCAGGGCTATTCAACTTGTTCCAGCAGAACAAAGGGGACAAGGTTTTTATTCAAGACTGTTCCTGGTTCCCAGAAAAGAAAATTCCTGACGTCCTATCTTGGACCTTTCTATTCTCAACACCTCTCTGGTGTTTCCAAAATTCAAAATGCTAACTCTTCAACAGCTTCTTCCTATGTTAGCCAAGGATGCCTGGTTGGCAACTCTAGACTTAAAAGAAGCTTACCTGCACAACCAGTAAGGGAATTCTGCAGAAAATTCCTACGATTCAGGGCAGGCTCCATGCGCTATCAGTTCTCTGCTCTGCCCTTTGGCTTATCTACTGCGCCCAGGGTGTTTACAAAGTGCCTAGCTCCTGCCATTGCATTTTTCAGGCAGAGAAATATTCAGATTTGCCCATATTTGGACGAATGTCTGATTCAGGCAGAGTCAGGACTTGCTATTACAGCACCTGGCATTTGTAAAGAGACTTCTAACTTCACTGGGGGGTACACCATCAATGAGAAGAAATCGCACCTATTACATTGCCAACAGATTGTATTCCTGAGAGCAAGCTTGAACACAACTTCCCAGATGACATTCCTCACTCCAGAGAAAAGTTCATTTGACAACCTACTTCAGACTACTGGCCCCACAAACCCAACTATCTGCAAGGAAAATCCTGCAAGCCCTGGGGTTCATGGCCTCTTGCTTTCTGTTAATTCCATATGCAAGACTGCGTATGAGGAAACTTCAGTGGTACCTAAAATGTCTATGGTGTCAACATTCTCAGGACCTGGAAACAATGGTTCCTATTATCCCTCGTCTAAGGGCAGAGCTCCTTTGGTGGGCAGAGGCCTGCTACCACAAGGGACTCCCTTTCACTCTACCCTCTGCTGCCCAAACCCTAACAGACGCATCAGACTATGCATGGGGGGCTCACATGGCAGGGCAGTGCATTCAGGGAAAATAGATTGATATGCAATTGCATCTGTTTTGGGTTCTAACAGAAATGTTAGCTGTACAGAATGCTCTGACAGCCTTCAGAGACCTTATTCTTCCAGGACAGCTATTGGTAAAGACAGACAACACCAAAGTTATGTGGTACATAAGCAGGGGGGAACCCATTCCTACCCACTCTGCAGACTAGCCATGGCTCTGTGGAACACAGCCTTGAGCTACCAAGTGAACCTACAAGCTCAATTACTGCCAGGCAAACTAAATTCACTGGCAGACGACTTGAGCAGAAATCTCATGGACCCACACGAATGAAAACTGGAACCCAAAATATTCAAGCTGTTGAACAAATAGGGGACACCAGAGGTAGACCTGTTTGCCTCCCCTCAGAACTACCAATCGAACAAATTCTACACCAGAACTCCCCACAGTCAAGCTTGGAAAGTGGATGCCCTGTCTTTTTACCTGGGAAAGCCTCTCAGTTTATGCCTTTTCCCCCTCTGCCTCTCCTCTCGAAGGTTCTTCTAAAGATCAAACAGGACAGGCCAAGGACAATACTGATTGCGCACCAGACTGGCCACGCCAGCACTGGTAGGTACCCTCTTTTGCACAGTCTGACAGTGCTACAACCTTGGCACCTGCCTCGGACCCCTTCCCTGCTGTCCCAGCAGGCGGGCCATATTCTGCACTTTCAGCTTCAAACCATGACCCTTGCAGCCTGGCTAATTCCCTGACCTCCCCTCCAGCAACCCTCAGTAAGCAGGTGTTGGATGTCATTCTTGAGGTAAGGAGGCCTAGTACTAAAAAATCCTATTCAGAAAAGTGGAAAAGATACTGTTCCTGGAGCCAGGCTCAGAGGATGGGCACAACGGTGCCCAGCTTACCTCGTATTTTAGTTATTTAACAGAAATGCTCCACAAGGGCCTATCTTTCTCCAATCTCTGCCATATCAGCACATTATAATACTGACCCACCCCTCTTCTCTCATTCCCTGCTAAAACCATTCCTTAGAGGGGCCAAAATGTAAGGCCCTGCCCCAGAAGGGCTCCCACTCCAGCCTGGGACCTTAACTTTATATTGGAAAAACTCAAGTAGTCCCCTCCCCCCTTTGAACCAGCTGCTACAACAGAGTTGAAATTCCTGTCTACAGCTATCTGCAATTCCATATGCAAGACTGCTTATGAGGAAACTTCAGAGTGGCGTGGCCAGTCTGGTACGCAATCAGTATTGTCCTTGGCTTTACTTCTAGCCATCACTTCAGCAAGAAGAGCGTCTGAACTGCAAGCTCTCATGGCAGTGGAACCATTCATTATTTTCCATGCGGACAGGGTTTCCCTCAGGACTAATCCATCCTTCATGCCCAAGGTGATGTCTAGTGTGGCTCGAAACAAGTCCATTCATTTGTCTACTTTTTTCCCTAATCCTCAGAATAAAGGGGAAAGGATACTGCATTTTCTGGATGTACACAGCTTAGATTCTGTTTGGACAGAAGTAAGCCTGTCAGAAAATCTGACCAGCTGCTAGTTAGCTTTGCTACAGGGGCAGAGGGGAAGGCCATTTCAAAGCAAACCATTTCCAAATGGATAGCACATTGCATCCATTTCTGCTACAAACACCATGGAAAACCTACCCTACAAGGGGATAAGAACACATTCTACCAGGGCTGCATCTATCTCTACGCATTTCTCAGAGTCCCTACCAGGGACATCCCAGAAGCTGCAACCTGGAGCTCTCTACATGATTTCACCAAGCATTACCACCTGCCTACCTTTTCTAAATCCAGAGCTGGATTTGCCACAGCAGTTTTACAGGGCCTTATTGCTAGCCCTAATGCTGTTTAACTCCACCCTTCCTTAGCTTTGGGAATCAACCCAAATGTGATGACTGCAGCAGTGAAACGCAAAGAAAATGGTACAGTTGTGTACACTTACCATAAATGTAGATGTTAGTGTATTCACTGTTGCAGTCCTAGTTACCTTCCCTCCAGCCCCCTGACTTCTCTTGACTTTTACCTTTCCTCCTTGTTTGGCATATATTATATCATGTGCATTTGCTTTTTACTGGGGGTGTTCCATACCATATAATTGCTTCCTATTGTGGGGGCACCTGACATCTGGGGCAAGAAAAACTGATGTAATGGGTCTGCTGCATGTTTTATACCCCTGACAACCTGATGTCATGGAAGACGCGATAGCATCCGACGCACAAATCCGAAGACTCTAATATTCAGGCCGGCTGAGGGCTACCTCCAGGCAGATGACCCAAATGTGATGACTGCAACAGTGAATACACTCTAACATCTACATTTATGGTAAGTGTGCACAACTGTAATTTCTAATACTCCTTGGAACAATGGTGTTAACCATAACTCTAGTTCCTCTAACCAGGATGCACATGAGAATCCTTCAGTGGTTTGTTTGCTCATTGGTCTCTACAAGAACTTCCTATGTCCCTTCAGATAAGGGTAACGGATTCATACAAGAGAAATCTTCTGTGGTGGCTTCTGTCTGATCATGTGACCATCAGAAGACCCTTGGTACACTAGATAGGGTAGGGGGGCATTATCTGGGAAGAACAGTCCAAGGCACATGGCAAGAACACAAGGCTCAGATGCACATCAGTGTTCTAGAGATGAGAGCAGTGCTTCAGGCGTTACAGGCACTTCAGGACTCTCTCACACTAGGAAGAATTGCAATCCAGTCAGACATGTCGGTAGTCTGGTACATAAACAAGGAGGAACCAGATCATAACCCCTTTGTTGAGCAGCGCTGAGAGTATGGCAATGGGCAATCTCTTCCCAATGTTTTCTGGTAGCAACGCATAGCCTGAAGAAATCCAACGTGATAGTGGACAAGCTCAGCAGGGCGGTTTTGATGCCTCATGAGTGGTCTCTTTAACGGAACATAGCGGACAAGATTTTCCAAACTTGGGGCAAGCTTTGCGGTCTGTTTGCAACCCCCCTGAAATGCAGCAGCTACTTTGACCTAATCACCCCAGTGGGGGAGACACCAAGATGCACTCCTCCACGATTGGTCCTCGGGACTACTATATGCCTTTCCTCCCTTTCTCCTAATACCCAAAGTCATTCAGAAAGCCAAAGCCTTTGGAAGCAGGCTAATTTTCATTGACCCTTATTGGCCTCATCAGATTTGGTTCCTTTTCCTCTGGCCTCATCTTCACAAGAAGCCGTGGATTCTGGACCTAGTTTCAGACCACCTGACTCGTATGTCAAGAGCGCTTCATCCTTCTCTTCAGACTCTGACAGCTTGGCTGCTCCACTTCCAAACATAGTCAGGCTTCAAAGTTTTACTCCAGCAGAACATATTTTGGTCTCTTCTCATAAGACTTCCACCAGGAAATTTTAATTCCAGCAAATGGAAGAGGTTCTCCCACTGGCCAAGGGCGAGAGGCATAGATCCTTTCTATGCTTCTGTTCAATTTTAGAATTTCTGGCAGAACTTTTCCAGCAAGGCTCTGCTGCAGCTACAATCTAAGTCCAATTAGCTGCAATTTCGAATTATCACATCAGTAAATACACTCCTAATCTAATGTCACACAGGCTGTGTAAAGCTTTTTTAAAAGAATCTTGTTTGTTGAGACCTCCCATAAAAGAACCTCTCTCACCTTGGGACCCAAGTTTCATTCTTTAACTTTAACTTTACCCCCATTTGAACCTGCTTCTTCATGTAATTTAGTTAGTGGCTGTTAGATCTGCACGAAGAGTCTCGGAGTTGCAAGCTCCATCAATTTAAGCCCCCATACCTAATTTTTCGTAAGGATAGAGTATCTTTGAGGACTAATCCATCTTTTGTGCCAAAAGTCTCATCACAAGTCAATCTATTGAACTCCTAGTTTTCTTTCCTAATCATACCAACAAGGCAGAATACAAACTACATCAGTTGGATGTACATAGACTGAGATTTTATCTACATAGAACCAGAGACTTGAGGAAACAGACCAGCTATTTATTTCCTTCTCTCAAGCAAGGCAAGCTAGTCTCGAAAGTTAAACGTTTAAATTGGCTTTCCAGTTGTGTTACCTTTTATATACATCTCAAACAATAGAAGTTTATAAGTCAAAGGCCATTCATCTAGAGCACTAGCAACATCTTCTGCTTACCAAGCCAGATTGTCTATGGATAGTATTTGTGTAGTTGCTACATGGGCTAGGCCCCATACATTTATTACTCATTATAAAGTAGATTTGGCCTCCAGGGACAGAGTTTCTTTTGGATCCACTGTGCTCAAAGGTGTACTTCCTTGAGCCACCCAGGAAGATGGTGCTAGGGACACTGTCCCATCCAGTAAGAATGAAGGTGAGAAGGACAACATAACATAAAAAAGTACCTACTATAATGTTCCATGTTTGTCCTCCTCGCCCTTCTTTCTTACGTCCCTCCCTCCCTCCTTTCCCCAGCCAAGGCTCCTAGAAGATTTAGATGAGATTTCCTTTCCTCCTAGTGAGGGAGTTCCTCTTGAAATTCGTTTTTCCTTGTATGTGATTTCATGTTGTGGGAAATGTATACATATATTTTATGACTAGCAGCAAACATGATCTGGGGATTACTCCAATGCATGATGGGATAGGTATTCAGCCCCAAGTGAAAGACTTCGAGCTAGTGTATTTGGCAGAGTCTGAGCCGAGGATCGGCTCCGAACCCATCCAGTAAGAAAGAAGGGCGAGAAGGACAACAAACCTGGAACGTTATGGTAGATACTTAATTTCTTTTTCTGTTCTATTATGTAACTGGACATGTAACATTTTCTCTGTATACAAAGTGGTAGACCTTTGCAGTACCTTCAGAGCTAATGTGTTGATGTGTTCATCTGTTTCATACCGTTCTGTAAAGGATGTTTGGTCAATATAGCACAAGCAATGCACTATGTACTCTTTCTAAGTACCTTTTAATTTTTTCTGTTTCAGTACAAATAATATTGTTGCCTTGTCTCTTTTGCCTTTCCTTTTTACATTGCTCAGTTATTTCCTCCTTTGGCTGGTGGTATTATTTTCTACACCACACTTCTTTCCTCCCTAGTGCAGTTCTGATTCCTCTGTCACTTGTTTTGTCTGCATTTATTCTAGTCCCACTTGTCTTATCACTTCATAGTTTCCTGGATTCATTGTTTTGTATTATGTGTGTTCACTATGAGCCATATTAAAACACAAGACTCCAAATTTATTGAATGTACAGAGGGTCCTAGCCAGAAGTCCAGTGCTTGTTTGAACACATCGGTAGACGTACTGTGCCTAATGGGCAGCATGGGTTTTTCACATCCTTTTCATTTTTTGGGGAGGCAAACCTAGTTTTCTGCATTTATTTTGTTAGGCTAATATCCTTGCTGTCACCGTACCCAGTAATCTTGTTTCATCATCAAAAAGAGGCTTTAATGGCTAAACAAATCCTGCCCTTGCCAAACTGTAATAAATGGAGTAAAGGCGCAGAAAATGAAGTCTGTCAGTATGATAGAATCCTTTGGTCCTAGTGACTTTCTTCTACCATAGGTGCCCCTAGAGAGCATCTGCTACTAGCAACTCTCTCCATTTTTGGGTGTATTCTATTAGAGGACTCAAGTTCAACTGTGAGGCCTGGGTATGCTTGAGGTGACAATACCTAGTGTGCTTTTTGGAGAGTTCTACACAGAGATGGGTCGAACATGCAAACCTCACACAGTGACCAGAGGTTTATTAAATCCTGTACCTTGTGTATATGAGACGAAGGTTGGAACTATTACGCCACGTTATAATTATTTTATTCCATTGTTCACTCCAGCCCATTACACATGTTTTAAAATACTCTCATGCATTTTTCATTTCAATCATCTTATTTAGCATGTTATAAAAATAAAGTCCATCTCATATTTTGTCCGTTTTACGCCTTTGTATTTTTTAATGAATCTTAAAACCCAATAGATGTGGTGTTAGTAATGTTTTATTTAATTGCCTGCTTTGAGACAGACATGAATGTATGTGGGCCCCACTTGTAATAGGACAGAGGGTGAAGAACTAATACAAACTGACAGAAACATCAGTCACTCTACTTGCAGTGGCTGGATGGTGCAACCTGGAAAGTTACATGCAGTATTTTGTAGCAGTGCTGTCCATAGTTTGCTAGGCAAAAAGGAAATGTAAATAAACTGCCTGGCCTTTATTCTGTGTGACATGTACACTGCAAACAGTTGTGGACAATAGTCATCAGTTTACTTGCTACGTGTCTCTGGGATGTTGAAGGAAGCTGTAATAACAGTAGGAAGACCTGCACAGATGCATGGAACATGCAATCACTACATAGGAGGTTACTAGGCTATTGGCCCTGAGGGCTTTATAAGCCTAGCCAAGAGTTTAGCCCATGTTTAGACAAGTCAACACCCAGAGCCCCTGTCCAGCAGGGATACAGGTGGAATCCCAGGAGTGTATTTCATGATGTTCGTGTTACCCTGCTGCAGTCATCACACTTGGGTTATCCTGCCGTCGGGTGGTCCCGCAGTCTGCCCGAATTCCAAAGTTTTGATCCGGCATCTGTTGCTGTCGCTTCTTCCCTGATGTCAGAGCGCCAGGGTTATATAAGAGGCATCTGATGCCATTTTCCCCAGTCTTTCTTGCCGTGCGGTGCCCGAAGCAGAAGCAGTTCGCAAGTGCCGGGCGGCTGACACCTGAGATTTTCGAATCTAATTACAGTCCGAAGTCTTCAAAGTTAAGTACCCCGTTGGGGAACCTTTTCTTGCCTAAGTCCGATGTCAGCAAAAGTTAACAATTGCATTTCTTGTGGGAAGCAAATACCTCCTAAGGACTTTCATTCTTATTGTATACCTTGCCTAGGCCCAGACCACGTCACTGGTTGTCGGTTTTGTGCTAGGTTCAATAAGTGAACTGTAAAGCGACACTTTGATTTCGCATGACACTACTTCGGTGGGAAATTTAATTACACTATGCCGTCGGAGCAACCGACTACCGACGTGCACAAAAAATGCAAAGATAAAGACAAGCAGCCTAGATCCAAGCCAGACTCGGCGGCCTCGGTGGGGCTGGTCGCCGGTTCTCCGGTTTTCAGTGAGGCGCCTACGCAGCCCCTGGTGATGGCAGAATTGGAACCCCAGACCGCTTCGGATTCTCAAGCAGAGAGTTCTAGGCCGACGCAGCCATTTTCTTTAGGTCCTACCGACAACATTGCAGAAGAAGCCGGTGCTGCGGAAACACCTTCGGTTACAGAAAGTGTCTTCAGACAGACTACTCTCACCATAAAATCTTATGCTAAGCTTAAGACTCCTCTAAAACCAAAAAAGACTGCACATCAGTCTCCAGTTCAAGGCCCCATGCCTAAGAAACAGATGCTTAAAATGGTGAAAGATTTGATTTCTTTAATCAGGGGTTCCCAACCCCCCCCCCCCAGACAAAAGGCCTAGACGAGGAGGATTATGCCTCGTCTGAGCAAGTGTCTATTTCCTCAGGCTTCTCTGAGGAACAGGATTACTCCTTTCCCCCTTATGAAGATTCTGATGCTGAAGATTCCATTCCCTCAGCTTCTCCCCCTGAAGACTATTCCTTTGGGGAAACCTTACATACCATGAGGGAACATTTCCACTGGGAAGGTCAGGACTACTCCAACTCAAAGAAAAGGCTCCGAGAGTTCCTTTTACTCCCCCAGCACAGACCACTTGCTATCCCCTCCAGTTTTAGACATTGTGGATGATGTTTACTTAGAATTTAGTCTAAATCCAGATTCTCTGCCTCCTGCTCCAACCAAACCAGATAGATATTAGAGTGCCTGACTCACACAATTTCCTTTACAAAAGCCCTGTTGCTGACACAGAGACCATCTCCCAGGGTCCCAAAGGAACTAAGGCTTCTATGGCTAAAAATCCTGTACCCCCTGAAAGGGACTCCAGAGCACTAGATAGGTGGGGGAAGAAGGTTTACACCTCGGCTAACTCTAGCTATGAGAGCACTAAATTGTCAATTTCACATGCTGAAATACCAGCAATTCCTAATGTCTCAAATAAAACAAAAGATGAGCACGCATCCTCAACAGTCTGAATTCAAAGAAATGCAGGATCTGTTGCATGCAGCTGAACAGGTGGGCAAACATACTTTACAATGTGGATTTGATTCCTTGGAAGCTTCCTGTAGAGCAGCTGTTACTGGGTCTGTTATACGTAGGCATGCTTGGTTAAAGGAACAAACTCTGCCTGATCATATTAAAGCAAAGTTACTAGATGCACCCTTACAGCAGGATGTCTTATTTGGGGTTAAAGCAGAAGAGGTTTTAAAGAAAATGGAGGACAAGGCAAAATCTATGCAGACGGTCAAAGATTTGTTACAGGTACAACCCCCACGCTTCAGCAGAAATTGGCCAGCAAAAAATTGGTCCTTTCCAGCTTCTGACAGACCACAGAGGGGTAAATACAGATGCCCAAGGGGCAGAGGACAAGCACAAATCCCTTACAAACCTCGCCAATGGGGCACTGCAACACAGAAGCAAGGAGAAGACAGGTCCCAAACTACTAGAAGACAAACACAATGACTTAAACCTCAAACTGCCAAGCAAAAAACTCTTGACAGCTCCCTTGGGAGGAAAATTAGCATTTTTTATAGAAAACTGGCGCATCGTCACAAAGGACAAATGGGTCCTAGACATTATCTCACAAGGATACAGATTCCATTTCCACACCTTGCCAAAGATAAAAGGAATGCCAAACTTGCCACAAAATCAATGGGCAGAGGCACAAAAGCAAATTACAGCTCTCATGGACATGACAGCCATTCAACTGGTTACCTACACAGAAGCAAGGCCAAGGATTTTACTCGAGGCTCTTTCTAGTCCCCAGAAAGGACAATGCTTGGAGACCCATTCTGGACCTTTCAATTCTAAACACCTCCTTGCAAGTACCCAAATTCAAGATGCTAACACTACAGCAGCTTCTTCCCATGTTGGGCAAGAAAGCTTGGCTAGTAACGTTGGACCTCAAGGAGGCATACCTGCATGTCCCTATCAGACAAAATTGCAGAAGATACCTCCGTTTCATTGCAGGTTCGACCCATTACCAATTCTCTGCACTGCCCTTTGGCTTATCAGTTGCACCCAGGGTCTTCACAAAATGCCTGGCACCAGTAATTGCATACTGCAGACAGAGAGGAATTCAAATATACCCATATCTGGACGACTGCCTCATCCAAGCAGAAAGCAAGGACATTCTCTTATGACATCTGACTTTTGTAAAACACCTTCTAAGTTGCCTAGGGTACACAGTAAACGAAAAATCAAAGCTAGTACCCTCACAAAATATGACATTCCTGGGTGCCAACTTGAATACAAAGGCCCAGATGGCTTATCTGACGCCAGACAAAAAACTACAACTAACTCAATACTTCAAAATAATGGCAACAAAGACCCAACTCCCTGCAAGAAAAATTCTGCAGGCCTTGGGCTTCATGGCATCTTGTGTACTACTAATACCATTTGCAAAACTGCATATGAGGAAATTACAATGGTACCGGAAAAGCGTATGGTCTCAACACAGCCACAGCTTGGAAACAATGAAACCTCTCATTCCCTGCCTTCAACAGGAGTTTCTATGGTGGTCACAGGCATGTCACTTCAACAAGGGTCAGCCTTTCACCTTACCCCCAGCCAGGCAAACTGACAACAGATGCATCGGACTATGCCTGGGGGGGCACACATGGCAAGATGGTGCGTTCAAGGCATATGGACTGCAGATCAAAGGAATCTGCACATCAATCAAAAAGAAATGCTAGCTGTACAGAATGCTCTGACAGCCTTCAAGAACCTGTTAGTCCAGGACAGCTTATAATAAGGACAGACAACACCACAGTAATGTGGTACATAAACAAGGGGGTACACACTCCTACCCTCTATGCAGGCAAGCAATGATCTTGTGGAACACAGCACTGGCTTACCAAGTTAAATTACAAGCTCAATTCCTGCCACGAAAAAAGAACACATTGGCAGACGACCTAAGCAGAAACATCATGGATCTCCACGAGTGGAAACTGGATCCACAACTATTTGCAATGATAACTCAAAAATGGGGGTGCCCAGACATAGACCTGTTTGCCAACCCCAAAAACCATCAGCTTTCAAAATTTTGCACAAGGACATTTCACCATCAAGCTTGGAAAGTGGACGCACTCTCATTCAGTTGGAAAATGCTGACAGTATATGCCTTTCCTCCATTGCCCCTTCTCAGAAAGGTGCTGCTGAAAGTCAGGATGGAGAGACCTGAAATGATGCTCATTGCCCCGGACTGGCCACGCCAGCACTGGTGCCCACTACTAAGGAACATGGACCAGGGTCCACCATGGATTTTACCACAAATTCCTCATCTACTCACACAGCAAGGCAGTCAGATTCTACACAACCAGCTCAAAACCTTAAATTTGGCTGCATGGCACATCACCTAAGCAACCAGCCAGCCCCTCTTTCACAAGCTGTTATGGATGTCATTCTGGAGGCCAGGAGGCCCAGCACCAGGAAAGCCTACTCAGACAAATGGAAAAGATTTTGCGCCTGGAACCAAGCTAAAGGCCAAAGTACCCTTCAGCTGGACATGCCTCAGATTCTACAGTATTTAACTGAGATGTTACACAAAGGACTTTCTTTTTCATCTATTAAAATCCACGCCTCAGCTATTTCAGCTCACTACAACATGGATCCTCCCTTATTTTCACATCCACTTCTAAGGCAGTATCTCAGAGGGGCAAAAAACATTAGGCCTCCCAGGAGAGTGCCAACACCAACTTGGGACCTGAATTTTGTTCTGGAAAAAACTTACGCTGCCACCTTTTGAGCCAGCTTTCTCAGCTGACTTAAAGTTTATATCATGGAAGACTGCCCTGCTGCTAGCAATTACTTCGGCCAGAAGAGTCTCAGGGCTACAGGCACTAATGGCATTTTTCATCAAGACAGAGTTTCTCTACGAACTAACCCCTCCTTTATGCCAAAGGTGGTATCCAGTGTGGCTCTAAATCAAACCATCCACTTACCCACCTTCTTTCCAAATCCACAGAACAAAGGAGAAAGACTCCTGCATTCTTTGGACATACACAGGCAACTACGTTACTACTTGGACAAAACTAAGGCTTTCAGAAAATCTGACCAACTTTTTGTATTCTATGCTACAGCATCACAAGGAAAGGCTATCTCAAAATAGACCATTTCCAAATGGATAGGACATTGCATACGTTTTTGCTACACCCATCATGGAAAACCAGTTCCTGCTAGCATAAGGCCCCACTCCACCAGGGCAGCAGCTACATCTACAGCCTTCCTCAGGGGGGTGCCAACCAAGGATATTCTGGAAGCTGCAACTTGAGTTCAGTACACACCTTCACCAAACACCATCACTTACCACTTTACTCTAAGTCTAGAGCTGGCTTCGCCACTGCAGTTTTGCAGGGCCTTCTAGTACCCTCTAACCCTGTTCGACTCAACCTCCCATCCTTAGCTTTGGGATTCTATCCAAGTGTGATGACTCCAGCAGGGTAACACGATGAACATAGTACAGTTTTGTACCTACCATAAATGTAGATGTTCGAGTGTATACCCTGCTGCAGTCCAGGTTACCCTCCCTCCATCCCCTCTGACCTAACTAAAACTTTTCAATACTTTAAAATCTGATACAGTGGTGTATTTGCTTATAGCTGGAGGGATGTGTTTGTGCTAAGCTTTTATTATTGGTACTACCTACTGACCATCTTTTGGGGGGGCACCTGACATCTGGGACAAGAAAAACTGAAGAAAATGGCGTTGGATGCCTCTTGTATACCCCTGGCGCTCTGACGTCCGGGAAGAAGCGACAGCAACCGATGCTGGACCAAGACTTTGGAATTCGGGCCGACTGCGGGACTGCCTGACGGCAGGATAACCCAAGTGTGATGACTGCAGCAGGGTATACACTCTAACATCTACATTTATGGTAGGTACAAAACTGTACTTTTCCCATCCAGTTGTCTATGTTGTGCTTAAAAAGGGATAATGAGGTACTCTGCTTGAAGTGGAGAGAGAGTCTATTCCACAGATGGCATCTCTGGGACACAAACCTGTCCCGCCAGCAAGTCCTGTTAATATCACAGACCATGTTGAGGTTGTGCATATGGGTTGCTCAAGTGGAGCTTGACTTGAGGATATGCAGCAGTCCCATTAAGGCAGGGTCTGAGATTGCTTTGTGTGCCAGACAGAGGTTACCGCTGAAGAGTCTGTATGAAAGTGAGTCGATAGGGCATTTAGTCTGTTTGTGTAGGGTAGGTGATTGAGGCCCTGGATTTTCTTCTGTGGTCTCTCCAGCTGCTGCATGTGCTTTGCAAGGTACATGCCAAAGAGGGCATTGTGCTCAGTAATTGGTCTTGTATGGGAAGAATACAGGGATCCTATGACCTTTGTCCCTGGATGAGATGCCCTTACTTATGAGATGGGTTGTGTAGAAAGATTTCTGTACAACGGAAGTAACATGGTGGTCAAAATTCAGGTTGCTATCAACCTTGGTGGCCAAATCCTTCACTACTGATTGTGTACTTAAGACGTAATTAATGTGATATGTGGGGATGTGACTCTCCCTAAAGGGGATGATGCATTTCTTGGCATTCAGCTTGAGGCCATGTTTCTGGCACCAGTTATTTGCTTGTTTGGGTGAGACCCTCTTGGAGGATGTACACATCACTTGGGGAATTGATGACTGTGCCCAGCTTGCAGTGATCTGCAAACTTGGACAGCCATAACCCACTGGATTTGGCCTGCACCTCAGAACTATATCCCAAGTAAGAGGCCCCAAGACAAATCCTTGGGGTACACAGTTATGGGTCTACTGCTTGAGGTGGCTTCCGCTATTTGGATTTAGGAGGGCTCTATCATTGAACAAGTTTGCTACCCATCTGGTAACATATGGATTGATCTCCCCAAACCAAAACCTCTGCAAGGATGGCAGGTAAACAGGCTCAAAAGGCAATATAAAAAAACAGCTAGCACTCAACTGGAGCAAATATCTAGTTTTAATGTACAAAAAGACTTGGATGTTCGTGTTTCACTGTTGCAGTCATTACATTTGGGTAATCCTGCTGGCAGATTGTCCTCAGCCGGTCTGAATTCCAAAGTCTTGGGTCCTGCGTCAGCCGCTGCCACCCCCACCCTGACGTCAGGTCGTCAGGGGTATAAAAAGTGGCCGGCGCCATTTTCTTCTGTCTTACTTGCCGCTTGGTGCCCGAAGCAGAAGCAGTTCGCAAGTGCCGGTCGGTCAACTCCTGAAATTTTCGTGTTTGAGTTTCAGAACCGAAGTCTTCAATAAAACTAAGTACCTCGTTGGGGAAACTTTTTTTTCTTGCTCCAGACCGATGCCAGAAAAAGTTAATAATTGTATTACTTGTTGAAAGCAAATACCTCATAAGGATTTTCATTCTTACTGTATTCCTTGCCTGGGCCCTGATCACAATGTTTCTGGTTGTCGGTTTTGTGCTAGATTTAACCAACGCACTATTAAGCGTCTGTATTCTTTTGCTTTAAAGTTTTTTGGTAGCAGGTTTAATTATTCTAAAATGTCTTCGGATAGCCATCCGACTTACCTGAGTTGACAAACGCAAAGAAAAGGATAAAGAAAAACAACCGAGGTCCATACCCGACGACTAAGCTTCTCCTAAGCCAGTCTCTGTTCTCAGTGAGGCGCTTTCGCAGCCCCTGACACCCACTACTTTAGAGTCGCAGGCCACTACAGACTCCCACGTGGAGTCGGCCATGCCGCTGGATACTCAAAGTATTGGAGCCTCGGACGCAAATCCCTCAGATGGGACCGGAGCCGCTGAGCAGGTACCGGCTTCTGAGGGTATATTCAGACCACAACATCTTTACATTAAAACTACTTCAGCTTCAAAGACTAAAGCAGCTTCTAAAGCAAAGAAACTAAAGAATCACGTGTACAGGCCTCTATGCCCAAAAAACAGATGATCAAAATGGCCGAAGACCTGATTACTTTGATCAGGGGTTCCCATCCCCCTCCTGATAAAAGGCCTAAGCAAGAGACTGACTATGAATCTTCAGATCAGGTTTCAATTTCTTCTGATTTCTCTTCTGATCAGGGATATTCTTTACCCCCCTATGAGGATTCTGATGCTGAAGAATCTATACCTTCAGCATCCCCTCCTGAGGATTATTCCTTTAGGGAAACCTTGCATACCATGAGGGAGCATTTTCACTGGGAAAGCCAAAATTTTTCAGAATTAAAAGAGAGGCTCAGGCATTTTCTTTTACTACCACAGCACAGGCCTCTAGCCATTCCTCCTGTGTTAGACATTGTAGGTGTGTTTCAGGAGTCTAGTTTGACCCCTGACTCCTTACCTCCAGCTCCTGTTAAGCCTGACAGATATTACAGGGTTCCTGACTCTCACAAATTTCTCTTTAAAAACCCTGCAGCTGACCCAGAAACTATATCACAAGGCCTCTACAGCAAAAAACCCAACCCCCCCCTCTGACAGGGATTCAAGGGCACTGGATAGATGGGGAAAAAAGGTTTACACATCTGCAACTTTGGCTATAAGGGCGTTAAACTGTCAGTTTCATTTGCTCAAGTATCGGCAACATCTCATGGGATTGCTTAGACAGAAAATTATTAAATTCTGAATGTGCTGAAAACAAGGAAATGCAGGATTTATTGCATGCAGCTGAACAAGCTGGAAAGCATACTTTTCAATGTGGTTTTGATTCTTTGGAGGCCTCCTGCAGGGCCGCAGTTACGGGTTCTGTAATTAGGAGGCATGCTTGGTTAAAGGAACAAAATCTGCCTGATCATGTTCAGGTTAAGTTACTAGATGCACCTTTACAGCATGATATGTTGTTTGGTGGTAAGGCAGAAGAGGTGTTAGAGAAAATGGAAGACAAAGCTAAATCTATGCAAACTGTTAGAGCTTTTATAAGTACAGCCACCTAGCTTTAGTAGACACTGGCCTACAAAAAATTGGTCCTTTCCTGTGTCAGACCTCAAAGGGGCAGATCCAGAAGCCCAAGGGGCAGATCCCAGGTGCAAGGTTCTTGTAGGTCAAAACAATGGGGTACTTCTACCTCCAAAGCTGGAGAAGATAAAGCACAAACATACAGAACACAGTCCCAATGACTTTCCCCTGCCTGCACCAAGCACTTATCTTCTGGCAGCACCCTTAGGGGGAAAATTAGCACTTTTTGCTCAAAATTGGCACATTATAACCCAGGACAAATGGGTTCTAAATATAGTGTCGCAAGGCTACAAATTCCATTTCCATACTCTGCCAAAGGCAAACGGCTGGCCAGATCTGCCAAAAAATCAATGGGCAGAGGCACAAAAACAAGTTTCATCCCTCATGGACATGGGGGCCGTTCAGCAAGTACCAGAGCAAGAGTGGGAACAAGGATTTTACTCAAAACTGTTATTGGTACCTAGAAAGGACAAGGCCTGGAGGCCAATACTGGACCTATCTATTCTGAACACATTCCTGGATATTCCAAAATTCAAAATGTTGACTTTGCAGCAGCTTCTGCCCATGCTGGGCTAGAACGCTTGGCTTGTGACTTTAGACCTAAAAGAGGCATACCTGCATATTCCAATCAGACAGTCGTGCAGGCATACCTGCATATTCCAATCAGACAGTCGTGCAGAAGACACCTCAAATTCAAGGCTGGTTCAATACATTACCAATTCTCTGCACTATTCTGCAGGCTTTGGGCTTCATGGCATCCTGCATCCTACTAATTCCATATGCAAAACTGCATATGAGGAAACTTCAGTGGTACCTAAAAAGTGTTTGGACTCAACATTGCCACAGTCTGGAAACAATGATTACTCTCATTCCCTGCCTGCAACAGGAGATGTTCGTGTTACACTGCTGCAGTCATCACACTTGGGTTATGCCGTCAGGCGGTCCTGCAGTCGGCCAGAGTTCTAAAGTCTTGGTCCGGCGTCGGTTGCTGTCGCTTCTTCCCTGACGTCAGTGCGCCAGGGGTATACAAGAGGCATCAGACGCCATTTTCTTCAGTCTTTCTTGCCGCGCGGTGCCCGAAGCAGAAGCAGTTCGCAAGTGCCGGTCGGCCAACTCCTGAGATTTTCAAATCGAATTTCAGACCGAAATCTTCAATAAAGGTAAGTACCCCGTTGGGGAACCTTTTCTTGCCTCAGTCCAATGCAATATTTGTTGCATGCAGCTGAACAAGTGGGAAAACCTACTTTGCAATGTGGATTTGATTCATTGGAAGCTTCTTGTAGAGCAGCAGTGACAGGGTCTGTCATACTTAGGCATGTTTGGTTAAAAGAACAAACTTTACCTGATCATGTAAAAGCAAAGTTATTGGATGCACCTTTACAGCAGGATGTTTTATTTGGTGTAAAAGCAGAAGAGGTTTTAAAGAAAATGGAGGATAAGGCAAAATCTATGCAGACGGTCAAGGATTTTTTTACAGGTTCAACTCCCTCGTTTCAGCAGAAATTGGCCAACCAAAAACTGGTCCTTTCCAGCTTCTGACAGACCACAGAGGGGCAAATACAGACGCCCAAGGGGCAGAGGTCAGCCACAAGGCTCTTACAAGCCTCGCCAATGGGGTGCCCCAACCCAGAAAGGAGGAGAAGACGGGTCTCAAACTACCAGAAGACAAACACAATGACTTGCCCCTCAGACTGCCAAGCAAATCCCTCTTGGCAGCTCCCTTGGGAGGAAAGCTAACACTTTTTGCAGACAACTGGCGCATCATCACAAAAGACAAATGGGTCCTAAATATTGTATCTCAAGGATACAGATTCCACTTTCACACTTTACCAAGGATAAAAGGAATGCCAAACCTGCCACCAAATCAATGGGCAGAGGCTCAAAAACAAATTGCAGCTCTCATGGACACGAGAGCCATTCAACAGGTTCCTACACAGGAGCAGGGACAAGGATTTTACTCAAGACTCTTTCTAGTTCCCCGAAAGAACAAAGCTTGGAGACCCATTCTGGACCTCTCAATTATCTCTAAGTACCCAAATTTAAGATGCTGACACTACAGCAACTTCTTCCCATGCTGGGCAAGAAGGCTTGGCTAGTAACGTTGGACCTCAGAGGCATACCTGCATGTCCCTATCAGACAAAATTGCAGAAGATACCTCCGATTTATAGCAGGTTCAACCCACTACCAATTCTCTGCACTGCCTTTTGGCTTATCTACTGCGCCCAGGGTCTTCACAAAATGCCTGGCACCAGTAATTGCATACTGCAGACAGAGGAATTCAAATGTATCCATACCTGGACGACTGCCGTATTCAAGCAGAAAGCAAGGACAGTCTTTTAAAGCATCTGGTGTTTGTCAAAAACCTATTAAGTTGCCTAGGGTAAACCGTAAACGAAAAGAAGTCAAAACTAGTGCCCTCACAAGACATAATATTCCTGGGTGCCAGCTTAAATACAACGGCCCAGATGGCTTATCTCACGCCAGACAAGCAAGGACAACTGACTCAATACTTCAAAATGATGGCAACAAAGACCCAACTCCCTGCAAGAAAAATTCTGCAGGCCTTGGGATTTATGGCATCTTGCATACTACTATACCATATGCAAAACTGCATATGAGGAAAGTTCAACTACAAGCACAATTCCTGCCAGGAAAGAAAAACACATTGGTAGATGATCTAAGCAGAAACATCGTAGATACTCACGAGTGGAAACTAGATCCACAAGTATTCTCAATGATAACTCAAAAATGGGGGAGCCCAGACATAGATCTGTTTGCCTCCCCCCAAAACTACCAACTACAGAAATGTTGCACAGGGATATACCACACACTAGCTTGGAAGGTGGACGCCCTCTCATTCAGTTGGAAAACATTAACAGTGTATGCCTTTCCTCCACTGCTTCTTCTGGCAAAGGTGCTGCTGAAAGCCAGATTAGAGAGGCCACAAATGATACTCATTGCTCCAGACTGGCCACGTCAACACTTTTTTATCCAATACTAAGGAACATGGCTTGAGGCCCACCATGGATTTTACCTCAAATTCCTCACCTGCTCACTCAGCAAAACAATCGGATTCTACACAGCCAGCTCAAGACTTTAAATCTGGCTGCATGGCAAATTACCTAAACAACCAGTCAACACTTCTCTCTAAAGCTGTTATGGATGTGATTATGGAGGCCAGGAGGCCCAGCACCAGGAAAGCCTATTCAGACAAATGGAAAAGATTCTGCGCCTGGAACCAGGCTAAAGGCCAGAATCCCTTTGTCCCAAACATTCCTCAGATTCTCCAATATTTAACTGAGATGTTGCACAAAGGACTTTCCTTTTCATCTATTAAGATCCACGCTTCAGCTATTTCAGCTCAGTACAACACGGATCCTCCTATATTTTCACATCCATTACTAAGACAGTATCTCAGAGGGGCTAAGAACATAAGACCGACCCGGAGAGCACCAACTTGGGATCTCAACTTTGTTTTGGAAAAACTTACACTACCGCCCTTTGAATCAGCTTTTACAGCTGATTTACAGTTTCTATCATGGAAAACTGCCCTGCTGCTAGCAATAACTTCAGCACGAAGAGTCTCAGAGCTACAGGCCCTAATGGCAGTGGAACCTTTCATCATTTTTCATCAAGACAGAGTCACTTTACGAACTAACCTTCCTTTATGCCAAAGGTGGTATCCAGTGTGGCCCTAAACCAAACCATTCATTTACCCACCTTTTATCCAAACCCCCAGAACAAAGGGGAAAGGCTCCTACACTCTTTGGACATCCACAGGCAATTACATTATTACTTGGATAAAACTAAGGCTTTCAGAAAATCTGACTAGCTCTTTGTATCCTATGCTGCAGGATCACAAGGAAAGGCTGTCTCAAAACAGACCATTTCAAAATGGATAATAGGACATTGTATCCGTTTCTGCTACACCGCCCATCCTTAGCTTTGGGATTCAACCCAAGTGTGATGACTGCAGCAGTGTAACACGATGAACATAGTACAGAAGTCCTTCATGGATGCATCTGCAGTCATAACAACTGGGTTGTCCTGTCGTCAGGCAGCCCTTCAGTCGGCCGGATTCCAAAGTCCGGGTCCGGCTTCGGCTGATGTCGCACTTCACCCGACGTCATCTTTGTTGGTCTTCGGGTATAAAAGCATCAGCCGACGCCATTTTCCTCAGTCTTTCTTGCCGCGTGGCGCCCGAAGCAGAAGCTGTTCGCAAGTGCCGGTCGGTCGGATCCAGAGATTACTTCTACCGAATACTACTTCGAAGACTTCTAAAGCTAAGTACCCCGTTGGGGACTCTTTCTTGCCTCAGCCGATGTCAGAAAAAGTTAATAATTGTTTAACCTGTGGGAAACAAATACCTCATAAAGATTTCCACTCTTATTGTCTGCCTTGTTTAGGCCCAGCCCACGACGTAGCAGCCTGTTCGGCCTGTGCTTCTTTCAACCGACGAACGCTTAGGCGTCGGTCGGAGTTTGCAGAACAGTTTTTCGGTTCTGTTTTTGCGTACATTATGCCGTCGGATCCTCCGACTACCCAATCTGCCAAAAAACGCAAAGATAAAGACCGACACTCGCGGTCCGCGGTTTCGGCCGAAACCATGGTTAAGCAAACCGCGAGTGTCTTGGTTTCGGCCGAAACCGAGAAAACTGATCAAAGTACAGCTGAACCTATCTCTACAACTGAGGCCCCTGCTACCACTATTGAATCGGCCTCAGAAATTTTATCCACTACGGTGGTTGCCACTGACTTATCAGACACCATTCCCTTGGATGTCTCTACCCCAGCACGTGGTGCTGCTAGGCCTCCAGCAGCCATGTCCATTAAGGCCTTCGCCAGGGCTAAAGCAGCCAAGACTACTAAGACAGTGCCTGTTAAACCCCCCACAACCAGGCCCTCTGCTAGTTCTCAAATGCTTACTTTGGCAGAAGATTTAATTTCTTTAATTAGAGGATCTCAATCTCACCCAGACAGGGCCTCGCAGCCCCAGAGAAGAGACCTAGGGCAGAGCCCCTGAGCCAGTGTCCTCTGATGATTCTGCTGACGAATCAGACATAACTGACCAGCCAGAGGCTCCTTTCTCCAATTTTGAAGATTCTGATGCTGAAGAATCCATTCCAGCTGCTTCCCCACCAGAAGAATTCTCCTTTGGGGAAACCTTACATGCCATGCGAGAGCAGTTCCAATGGCAGCAACAGGATTTTTCAGACTCCAGAAAAGACTTAGGACCTTTCTGCACCTCCCACAGCACAGGCCCTTAGCTATACCTCCTGTTCTCTCTGTGGTGGATGATGCTTTCAATGATGTCTGCTCCACTCCAGATTCTTTACCCCCAGCCCCTGCCAAACCAGACAGATTTTACAGGGTGCCAGATACTCATCACCACCTTTACAAGGCCCCACTTGCAGACCCCGAAACTATATCCCAGGGTCCCAAGGCAGTAGCCGACCATAGCTAAAAACCCTATTCCTTCTGAAAGGGAAGCAAGGTCATTAGACAGATGGGGTAAAAGGTCTACACTTCAGCTACTCTCTCAGCTAGAGCTTTAAACTGTCAGTTTCACATGATACAATACCAAGAGTTTATGCTTGATCAGTTAACTGAAAAACTAACCACTGATGAATCTCTTGATAAGAAATATGTATTAGAAATGGTAAATAACATACAACAGGTTAGCAACCATTCATTAAAATGTGGCTATGATGCACTGGAGGCTTCATTTAGATCAGCCATGACTGGCACAATGATAAGAAGGCATGCATGGCTAAAGGAGCAAGCTTTACCGGATCATGTTAAAGCTAAGTTGCTAGATGCTCCTATGGATAAGACAAGTTTGTTTGGTACACCTGCCCAGCAGGTTATGAAGAAAATGGAAGAAAAGGCAAAATCTGTTCAAACGGTTAAAGATTTCTTGCAGGTTCAACCCCCAAGGTTTAGCAGGAACTGGCCTGCCAAAAATTGGTCCTTTCCTGACTCCACAAAATTTCAAAGGGGCAGGAATAGAC
Source organism: Protopterus annectens (assembly GCF_019279795.1). Taxonomy (NCBI): domain Eukaryota; kingdom Metazoa; phylum Chordata; order Ceratodontiformes; family Protopteridae; genus Protopterus; species Protopterus annectens. The sequence continues at coordinate 1,402,190,642 of NC_056731.1, forward strand.
GTTCCAGAGGCAGAAACCAATCCAGAGGAGGTGCCTACAGAGGACGACAGTGGCAAGGTAACAACAGAGGCACAGACACAACCACTGCCACTACATCAGCACAACCACAGTGACTTAACCCTAAATCCGCCTACCAGGGAACAAATAGCAGCTCCACTAGGTGGAAAGTTAACCTTATTTTCAAAGAACTGGCACTACATAACAAAAGACAAGTGGATTTTACAAACCATAGATCAAGGTTACCAGTTTCACTTCCACACTTTACCAGTCAAAAGAGGAATGCCAAATCTACCTCCAAATCAAAAAACAGAGGCACTACAACAGATAATGGAGTTAGCAAACATGAGAGCTGTGGAAAGAGTGCCAACAGCAGAGCAAGGAAAGGGGTTCTACTCCAGACTATTCCTAGTTCCAAGAAAGGAAAAAAGTTGGAGACCAATTCTCGACCTGCCCACCTTAAATACATACATCATTTCCCAAAATTCAAAATGCTGACCCTACAGCAACTTCTTCCCATGCTGGGCAAGGAGTCTTGGCTGGTAACTCTAGATCTCAAGGAGGCATACCTGCACGTCCCATTCGACCAATCTGCAGAAGATACCTCAGATTTCTTGCAGGATCAGAGCACTATCAATTCTCAGCATTGCCCTTTGGCTTATCTACTGCGCCCAGAGTATTCACAAAATGCCTGGCATCAGTAATCGCCCATTGCAGACTACAGGGAATTCAAATTTACCCATACCTGGACGACTGCCTGCTACAAGGGGACAACAAAAGCAAGCTGACAACAGATTTACAAAGGGTCATTTACTTGCTACAAGCACTGGGATACACAGTCAATTTACAAAAGTCAAGGCTGATACCATCCCAAACAAGGACATTCTTGGGCGCGGAATTGGACACAGTAAAACAAATGGCATTCCTGACTACAGAAAAACAAAAAGAACTCCCTCTTTACTTCTTGGCACTAACAAAACTGAACAAGTTAACAGCAAGAAAAGTACTGCAGGCCTTGGGCTTCATGGCATCATGCATAATCTTGGTCCCATTTGCCAGACTACATATGAGAAAACTACAGTGGTACCTAAAGAATTTATGGTCCCAACACAGACACAGCCTAGAAACAGAAATCCCTCTAATTCCATGTTTAAAGCAGGAGTTCCTATGGTGGGCTCAGGCATGTCAGTCAAACCCAGGCCTACCCTTTCGCAGATGTCAAGCAAGCCAGACCATCACAACAGACGCTTCAGACCTAGGATGGGGGCCCACATGCTGGACAAATGCGTGCAAGGATTGTGGACACAGGATCAACTTCACCTGCACATCAACCTAAAAGAAATGCTGGCAGTAAAACTGGCAATCCAAAAGTTCAAACCGTTTCTCCAAGAGGGCCAGTTGATGATAAGGACAGACAACACCACAGTCATGTGGTACATCAACAAACAGGGAGGCACTCATTCATACCCCTATGCAGAATGACTTTGGAGCTGTGGACCCTGGCACTCAGCTACAACATCCAGTTACAGGCAATATTTGTACCGGGAAAAGAAAATACTCTAGCAGACATATTAAGCAGAACCACATCGGATGCCCACGAATGGAAGCTGCACCCGGACATCTTCAAGACCATCTCAAAGAAATGGGGAATGCCTCAGATAGATCTATTCGCATCACCTCTCAATCACCAGCTCAAAAAGTTCTGCACAAGGACATTCCACCCACTAGCATGGAAAGTGGATTCGCTCTCCTTCAGCTGGAAAGGCCTAACAGCATATGCATTCCCACCTCTTCCCTTGATACACAAAGTACTACTAAAAATCAAGGAAGAACGTCCAAGGATAATCCTGATAGCTCCAAACTGGCCAGGACAACACTGGTACCCACTGCTGAGGAGCATGTCTCGGAACAATATGTGGCCAATACCCCTGATGCCTTTGTTAACTCAGAACAACTACAGCATCATACATCCAAACCTAAAAACGTTGCAACTGACTGCATGGAACATCACATAGCAGCAGCTAAACCAGAACTTTCCCAAAGAGTTAAAGACATTATTCTTGAAGCACGCAGACCTTCAACAAGAAGGAACTATGCTGGAAAATGGAAAAGGTTTGTCATTTGGAGTACGGAAAGAGGAAAAGATGTGTCAAACATAGATATGCCTAACATTCTGGAGTATCTGGCCGAACTTCTTCATTCAGGCCTGTCCTACTCCTCCATCAAGATACATGCATCAGCTATTTCAGCAGAATACAGCTTTGATCCACCTGTTTTTCGCACCCTTTGCTCAGGCAGTTCCTCAGAGGAATCAAGAATGTAAAACCTCCAAGGAAACCACCATTACCAGCTTGGGACTTAAACTTTGTGCTAGAAAAGTTGACACTATCACCCTTTGAACCAGCAGCAACAGCAGACCTACAACACCTGTCATGGAAAACTGCTTTCCTACTGGCAATTACTTCAGCAAGGAGGGTTTCAGAACTACAGGCCTTAATGGCAGTGCAACCCTTCCTAATCTTCCACCAAGATAGAGTGTCCATGAGGACTAATCCTACATTTATGCCTAAGGTGGTATCCAGAGTGTCTTTAAACCAGGCAATCCACCTACCTACCTTCTTTCCCAACCCACAAAACAGAGGGAAAGAATACTGCATATCTTGGATGTACATAGACAGCTACGCTACTACTTGGACAGAACAAACAATAGCAGAAAGACTGACCAACTTTTTGTAGCCTATGCAACAGGAAGGGAAGGAAAAGCTATTTCCAAACAGACAATCTCCAAATGGATAGGAAATTGCATACGATTCTGTTACTCCTTCCATGGAAAACCAATTCCACAGAACATAAGACCTCATTCTACAAGGGCAACAGCCACTACCACAGCCTTCTTACGAGGAGTGGCAACCAAAGACATTATTGAGGCGGCTACTTGGACCTCCGTGCATACATTTGCCAAGCATTATAATTTGCCTCTATATTCCAGATCCCGAGCAGGGTTTGCCACTGCTGTACTGCAAGGGATCCTAAACACACCATAATCTACTTTTATCCTCCTCCCCTAGTTGGCTATGGTATTCTACCCAGTTATGACTGCAGATGCATCCATGAAGGACATAGTACAGTTTTGTACCTACCATAAATGTAGATGTCCGAACTGGATAGCATCTGCAGTCAGGATTACCCTCCCTCCTTCCCCTCTGTGGTACTCCTAGGGTGGTTACCCTCCTAATAGCTAGCTGGTGGGGGGGGAGTCTTTTATGGTGTATTTGTTTGTATATATGTACATACATGCTTATTTTTGTGTTTACCTCTATCTTTTTGGAAACATTGGCATCTATCCAAATTTTAGCCTTCAAGAGGGCTACTGGCATCTGGGGCAAGAAACACTGAGGAAAATGGCATCGGCTGATGCTTTTATACCCGAAGACCAACAAAGATGACGTCGGGTGAAGTGCGACATCAGCCGAAGCCGGACCCGGACTTTGGAATCCGGCCGACTGAAGGGCTGCCTGACGACAGGACAACCCAGTTGTTATGACTGCAGATGCTATCCAGTTCGGACATCTACATTTATGGTAGGTACAAAACTGTACTTTTTGTACCTACCATAAATGTAGATGTTCGAGTGTTCACACTGCTGCAGTCCAGGTTACCCTCCCTCCATCCCCTCTGACCTAGCTGAACTTTTCTATACCTTTCTATCCTGTACAACCTTTGTGGTGTATTTGCTTGTAACTGAAGATATTCTTTTTATTCCTTTTATATGTTTTATTAGCAATATGTATTGCCTACCTACTTGGGGGCACCTGACATCTGGGGCAAGAAAAACTAAAGAAAATGGCGCCGGATGCCTCTCTTATATACCCCTGGTGCACTGACGTCAGGGAAGAAGCAACAGCAACCGACGCCGGACCAAAACTTTGGAACTCTGGCTGACTGCGTTGACTGATGGCAGGATAACCCAAGTGTGATGACTGCAGCAGTGTAAACACTCTAACATCTACATTTATGATAGGTACAAAACTGTATTTTTCGATGGTGGGCAAAGGCTCAACACCAGAACAAGGGACAGCCATTCACATTGCCCCCAGCCAGGCAGACACCAACAATGGATGCATCAGATTATGCCTGGGGGGCCCACATGGTAGGAAGATGCATTCAGGGCCTCAAACCAAATGCATCTACATATCAATCAAAAAGATGCTAGCTGTTCAAAATGCCCTGACAGCCTTCAAGGACCTACTTCAACCGGGGCAACTGCTGATAGACAACACCACGGTCATGTGGTACATAAGCAGGGGGGCACGCATTCTTACCCCCTTTGCAGACTAGCTATGACATTGTGGGGCACAGCTTTGACTTACCAAGTACATTTGCTGGCACAATTCCTGCCAGGAAAGGAAAATACTCTGGCAGACTAACTAAGCAGAGACCTCATGGATCCCCACGAGTGGCAGCTGGATCCACAAGACTTCAGCATTATAAGGAAATGGGGATGCCCAGACGTAGATCTATTTGCCTCCCCTCACAACTACCAACTAAAAAGATTCTGCACAAGGACTTTATCACAGACAAGCATGGAAATTGAATGCCCTATCAGTATATGCCTTCCCTTCACTGCCTCTCCTCCCCAAGGTCAGACAGGAGAAACCAAAGATGATACTGATTGCCCCAGACTGGCCCCACCAGTACTGGTATCCAATCCTAAGGAACTTTTCTCGTTGCCCAGCTTGGACCTTACCTCATTTACCTAGTCTACTGTCCCAGCAAAACAATCAGATCCTGCACAGCCAACTCAGGACATTAAACCTAGCAGCATGGCGGATAAAGTAGTCATACAAAAAACACCTCTCAACAAAGCTGTGGTGGATGTCATTCTGGAAGCCAGAAGGCCTAGTACCAGAAAATCTTACACTGGAAAATGGAAGAGATTCTGTGCTTGGAACCAAGCACAAGGAATTGACACAGCTGTACCAAATATTCCTCAAATTATGCAATACTTAACTGAGATGCTGGGCAAAGGCCTTTCCTTTTCATCAATTAAAATTCATGCCTCTGCCATTTCGGCTCATTACAATACAGAGCCACCAATTTTTTCTCACCCTTTATTAAAGCAGTACCTCAGAGGAGCCAGAAATTTAAGGACTCCAAGGAGATCACCAATACCTGCATGGGACCTCAACTATGTCTTGGAAAAGCTCACCCTGCGTCCTTTTGAGCCAGCGGTTACTGTTGATATAAAGTTTTTGTCTTGGAAAACAGCGCTGCTCCTAGCAATTACTTCAGCAAGAATTGTTTCAGAGCTACCGGCGCTCATGGCTGTGGAGCCTTTTATCATTTTTTTCCAGACAGGGATGTCCTTCATGGATGCATCTGCAGTCATAAAGTACAGTTTTGTACCTACCATAAATGTAGATGTCCGAACTGGATAGCATCTGCAGTCATAACAAGCGGGTTGTCCTGTCGTCAGGCAGCCCTGCAGTCGGCCGGATTCCAAAGTCCGGGTCCGGCTTCGGCTGATGTCGCACTCCACCCGACGTCATCTCCGTTGGTCTTCGGGTATAAAAGCATCAGCCGACGCCATTTTCCTCAGTGTTTCTTGCCCCAGATGCCAGTAGCCCTCTTGCAGGCTAAAAATTTGGATAGATGCCAATGTTTCCAAATAGATAGAGGTAAACACAACAATAAGCATATATGTACATATATACAAACAAATACACCATAAAGACTCCCAACAGCTAACTATTAGGAGGGTAAACACCCCAGGAGTACCACAGAGGGAAGGAGGGAGGGTAATCCTGACTGCAGATGCTATCCAGTTCGGACATCTACATTTATGGTAGGTACAAAACTGTACTATGTCCTTCATGGATGCATCTGCAGTCATAACAAGTGGGTAGAATACCATAGCCAACTAGGGGAGGAGGATTAAAGTAGATTATGGTGTGTTTAGGATCCCTTGCAGTACAGCAGTGGCAAACCCTGCTCGGGATCTGGAATATAGAGGCAAATTATAATGCTTGGCAAATGTATGCACGGAGGTCCAAGTAGCCTCAATAATGTCTTTGGTTGCCACTCCTCGTAAGAAGGCTGTGGTAGTGGCTGCTGCCCTTGTAGAATGAGGTCTTATGTTCTGTGGAATTGGTTTTCCATGGAAGGAGTAACAGTATCGTATGCAGTTTCCTATCCATTTGGAGATTGTCTGTTTGGAAATAGCTTTTCCTTCCCTTCCTGTTGCATAGGCTACAAAAGTTGGTCAGTCTTTCTGCTGTTTTTGTTCTGTCCAAGTAGTAGCGTAGCTGTCTATGTACATCCAAGGTATGCAGTATTCTTTCCCCTCTGTTTTGTGGGTTGGGAAAGAAGGTAGGTAGGTGGATTGCCTGGTTCAAAGACACTCTGGATACCACCTTGGGCATAAATGAAGGATTAGTCCTCATGGACACTCTATCTTGGTGGAAGATTAGGAAGGGTTGCACTGCCATTAAGGCCTGTAGTTCTGAAACCCTCCTTGCTGAAGTTATTGCCAGTAGGAAAGCAGTTTTCCATGACAGGTGTTGTAGGTCTGCTGTTGCTGCTGGTTCAAAGGGTGATAGTGTCAACTTTTCTAGCACAAGGTTTAAATCCCAAGCTGGTAATGGTGGTTTCCTTGGAGGTTTTACATTCTTGATTCCTCTGAGGAACTGCCTGAGCAAAGGGTGCGAAAAAACAGGTGGATCAAAGCTGTATTCTGCTGAAATAGCTGATGCATGTATCTTGATGGAGTAGTAGGACAGGCCTGAATGGAGAAGTTCGGCCAGATACTCCAGAATGTTAGGCATATCTATGTTTGACACATCTTGTCCTCTTTCCGTACTCCAAATGACAAACCTTTTCCATTTTCCAGCATAGTTCCTTCTTGTTGAAGGTCTGCGTGCTTCAAGAATAATGTCTTTAACTCTTTGGGAAAGTTCTGGATTAGCTGCTGTTATGTGATGTTCCATGCAGTCAGTTGCAGCGTTTTTAGGTTTGGATGTATGATGCTGTAGTTGTTCTGAGTTAACATCAAAGGTATCAGAGGTATTGGCCACATTTTGTTCCGAGACATGCTCTTCAGTAGTGGGTACCAGTGCTGTCTTGGCCAGTTTGGAGCTATCAGGATTATCCTTGGACGTTCTTCCTTGATTTTTAGTAGTACCTTGTGTATCAAAGGAAGAGGTGGGAATGCATATGCTGTTAGGCCTTTCCAGTTGAAGGAGAGTGAGTCCACTTTCCATGCTAGTGGGTGGAATGTCCTTGTGCAGAATTTTTGAGCTGGTGATTGAGAGGTGATGCGAATAGGTCTATCTGTGGCATTCCCCATTTCTTTGAGATGGTCTTGAAGATGTCCGGTGCAGCTTCCATTCGTGGGCATCCAGTGGTTCTGCTTAATATGTCTGCTAGAGTATTGTCTTTTCCCGGTACAAATATTGCCTGTAACTGAATGTTGTAGCTGAGTGCCAGGGTCCACAGCTCCAAGGTCATTCTGCATAGGGGTATGAATGAGTGGCGCCCTGTTTGTTGATGTACCACATGACTGTGGTGTTGTCTGTCCTTACCAACTGGCCCTCTTTGAGAAATGGTTTGAACTTTTGGATTGCCAGTTTTACTGCCAGCATTTCTTTTAGATTGATGTGCAGGCGAAGTTGATCCTGTGTCCACAATCCTTGCACGCATTTGTCCAGCATGTGGGCCCCCATCCTAGGTCTGAAGCGTCTGTTGTGATGGTCTGGCTTGGTTGACATCTGCGAAAGGGTAGGCCTGGGTTTGACTGGCATGCCTGAGCCCACCATAGGAACTCCTGTTTTAAGCATGGAATTAGTGGGATTTCTGTTTCTAGACTGTGTCTGTGTTGGGACCATAAATTCTTTAGGTACCACTGTAGTTTCCTCATATGTAGTCTGGCAAATGGGACCAAGATTATGCATGATGCCATGAAGCCCAAGGCCTGCAGAACTTTTCTTGCTGTTAACTTGTTCAGTTTTGTTAGTGCCAAGAAGTAAAGAGGAAGTTCTTTTGTTTTTCTGTAGTCAGGAATGCCATTTGTTGTACTGTGTCCAATTCCGCCAAGAACGTCCTTGTTTGGGATGGTATCAGCCTTGACTTTTGTAAATTGACTGTGTATCCCAGTCCTTGTAGCAAGTAAATGACCCTTTGTAAATCTGTTGTCAGCTTGCTTTTGTTGTCCCCTTGTAGCAGGCAGTCGTCCAGGTATGGGTAAATTTGAATTCCCTGTAGTCTGCAATGGGCGATTACTGATGCCAGGCATTTTGTGAATACTCTGGGCAGTAGATAAGCCAAAGGGCAATGCTGAGAATTGATAGTGCTCTGATCCTGCAAGAAATCTGAGGTATCTTCTGCAGATTGGTCGAATGGGGACGTGCAGGTATGCCTCCTTGAGATCTAGAGTTACCAGCCAAGACTCCTTGCCCAGCATGGGAAGAAGTTGCTGTAGGGTCAGCATTTTGAATTTTGGGACAATGATGTATGTATTTAAGGTGGACAGGTCGAGAATTCTCCAACTTTTTTCCTTTCTTGGAACTAGGAATAGTCTGGAGTAGAACCCCTTTCCTTGTTCTGTTATTGGTACTCTTTCCACAGCTCTCATCTTTGTTAATTGCATTATCTGCTGTAGAGCTTCTGTTTTTTGATTTGGAGGCAGATTTGGCATTCCACTTTTGACTGGTAAAGTGTGGAAGTGGAACCGATAACCTCGGTCTATGGTTTGCAAAATCCACTTGTCTTTTGTGATATAGTGCCAGTTCTTCGAAAATAAGGTTAATTTTCCGCCTAATGGTGCTGCTATTTGTTCCCTGGTAGGCGGAGTTAGGATCAAGTCACTGTGATTGTGCTGTTGTAGTGGTAGTGGCTGTGTCTGTGCCTCTGTTATTACCATGCCACTGTCGTCCTCTGTAGGCACCCCCTCTAGATTGATTTCTGCCTCTGGAACGTCTATTCCTGCCCCTTTGGGATCTTGTGGAGTCAGGAAAGGACCAATTTTTGGCAGGCCAGTTCCTGCTAAACCTTGGTGCCTGAACCTGCAAGAAATCTTTAACCGTTTGTACAGATTTTGCCTTTTCTTCCATTTTCTTCATTACCTGCTGGGCAGGAGTACCAAACAAACTGGCCTTATCCATAGGAGCATCTAATAACTTAGCGTTAACATGATCCGGTAAGACCTGTTCCTTCAGCCATGCATGTCTTCTTATCACTGTGCCAGTCATGGCTGATCTAAATGAAGCCTCCAGTGCATCATAGCCACATTTTAAGGAATGGTTACTAACCTGTTGTATGTTATTTACCATTTCTAATACATATTTCTTATCTATAGAGTCATCAGAGGATAGCTTTTTAGTTAACTGATCAAGCATAAACTCTTGGTATTGTATCATGTGAAACTGACAGTTTAAAGCTCTAGCTGAGAGTAGCTGAGGTGTAAACTTTTTTGCCCCATCTGTCTAAAGACCTGGCTTCCCTTTCAGAAGGAATAGGTTTTTTTGCTGTGGTCGAGGCTACTGCCTTAGGCCCCTGGGATATAGTTTCGGGGTCTGCAAGTGGGGCCTTGTATAGGTGATGATGAGTGTCTGGCACCCTGTAAAATCTATCTGGTTTGGCAGGGGCTGGAGGTAAGGAATCTGGTGCAGTGCAGACATCATTAAATGCATCGTCCACAACAGAGAGGACAGGAGGTATAGCTAAGGGCCTGTGTTGTGGTAGGTGCAGAAAAGTCCTAAGTCTTTTCTGGAATCTGAGAAATCCTGTTCCTGCCATTGGAATTGTTCTCGCATGGCATGTAAGGTTTCCCCAAAGGAGAATTCTTCTGGTGGAGAAGCAGCTGGAATGGATTCTTCAGCATCTGAGTCTTCATAATTGGAGAAAGGAGCCTCTGGCTGGTCTGTAATATCTGAGTCATCCGCAGAATCATCAGAGGACACAGGCTCGGGGCTCTGCTCTAGGTCTCTTTCTGGGGGCTGAGAGGCCCTGTCTGGGTGAGATTGAGATCCCCTAATTAAGGATATTAAATCTTCTGCCAGAGTAAACATTTGTGAACTAGAAGTGGGCCTGGTTGAGGGTTTAACAGGCACTGATTTAGTAGATTTGGCTGCTTTAGCCCTGGCAAAGGCCTTAATAGACATGGCTGCAGGAGGCCTAGCAGCACCACGTGCTGGGGTAGAGACATCCAAAGGGATGGTGTCTGATAAGTCACTAGTAACCACTGTTGTAGGTAAAATTGCTGAGGCCGATTCAAGTAAAGTAGCAGGAACCTCAGTAGAAGTCATTGATTCTGTACTTTGATCAGTTTTCTCGGTTTGGCCGAAACCGAGACACTCGCTTTGTAACCATGGTTTCGGCGAAACCGCGGACCGCGATGTCGGTCTTTTCTTTGCTTTTAACAATTTGGGTAGTCGGAGGATCCGGCGGCATAATGTCAAAACTGAGCGAAAAACTGTTCAGCAAACTCCGACCGACGCCTAAGCGTTGCCGTCGGTTGAATGAAGCACAGGCGAACAGGCTGCTTTCGTGGTCTGGGCCTAAACAAGGCAAACAGTAGAGTGGAAATCTTTATGAGGTATTTGTTTCCCACAAGTTAAACAGTTATTGACTTTTCTGACATGGCTGAGGCAAGAAAGAGTCCAACGGGTACTTAGCTTTAGAAGTCTTGGTAGTATTCGTAGTAATCTCTGGATCTGACCGACCGGCACTTGCGAACAGCTTCTGCTTCGGGCGCCACGCGGCAAGAAAGACTGAGGAAAATGGCGTCGGCTGATGCCTTTAAACCCGAAGACCAGCAGAGATGACGTCGGGTGAAGTGCGACATCAGCGAGCGGACCCGGACTTTGGAATCCGGCCGACCGAAGGGCTGCCTGACGACAGGACAACCCAGTTGATGTCCTTCATGGATGCATCTGCAGTCATAACAAGCGGGTTGTCCTGTCGTCAGGCAGCCCTGCAGTCGGCCGGATTCCAAAGTCCGGTCCGCTTCAGCTGATGTCGCACTCCCGACGCCATCTCCGCTGGTCTTCGGTATAAAAGCATCAGCCGACGCCATTTTCCTCCGCCTTTCTTGCCGCTGCGGGCAAGCAGAAGCTGTTCGCAAGTGCCGGTCGGTCGGATCCAGAGATTACTTCTACCGAATACTACTAAGACTTCTAAAGCTAAGCCGGGGACTCTTTTGCCTCAGCCGATGTCAGAAAAAGTTATCAATTGTTTAACCTGTGGGAAACAAATACCTCATAAAGATTTCCACTCTTACTGTCTGCCTTGTTTAGCCCAGCCACACGTAGCAGCCTGTTCGCCTGCTCTTTCAACCGACGAACGCTTAAGGCCGGTCGGAGTTTGCAGAACAGTTTTTCGGTTCTGATTTTGCATTATGCCGCCGGATCCTCCGACTACCCAAGAAACGCAAAGATAAAGACCGACATCATGTCCGCGGTTTCGCAAACCACGGTAAAGCAAATCATAGTGTCTCTTTCGCTGAAACCGAGAAAACTGATCAAAGTACAGCTGAACCTATTCTTACATCTGAGGCCCCGGCTACAACTCTTGAATCGACCTCAGAAAATTTACCCACTACGGTGGTTGACTTATCAGACACCATTCCCTTGGATGTCTCTACCCCAGCACGTGGTGCTGCTAGGCCTCCAGCTTCCATGTCCATTAAGGCCTTCGCCAGGGCTAAAGCAGCCAAGACTTCTAAAACAGTGCCTGTTAAACCCCCCACATCCAGGCCCTCTTCTAGTTCTCAAATGCTTTCGTTGGCAGAAGATTTAATTTCTTTAATTAGAGGATCTCAATCTCACCCAGACAGGGCCTCTCAGCCCCCAGAGAAGAGACCTAGGGCAGAGCCCCCTGAGCCAGTGTCTTCTGATGATTCTGCTGATGAATTCTAGACCTGTCCACCTTAAACACATACATCATTGTCCCAAAATTCAAAATGCTGACCCTACAGCAACTTCTTCCCATGCTGGGCAAGGAGTGTTGGCTGGTAACTCTAGATCTCAAGGAGGCATACCTGCACGTCCCCATTCGACCAAATTGTAGAAGATACCTCAGATTTCTTGCAGGATCAGAGCACTATCAATTCTCAGCATTGCCCTTTGGCTTATCTACTGCGCCCAGAGTATTCACAAAATGCCTGGCATCAGTAATCGCCCACTGCAGACTACAGGGAATCCAAATTTATCCATACCTGGACGACTGCCTGCTACAAGGGGACAACAAAAGCAAGCTGACAACAGATTTACAAAGGGTCATTTACTTGCTACAAGGACTGGGATACACAGTCAATTTACAAAAGTCAAGGCTGATACCATCCCAAACAAGGACATTCTTGGGCGCAGAATTGGACACAGTAAAACAAAAGGCATTCCTAACTACAGAAAAACAAAAAGAACTCCCTCTTTACTTCTTGGCACTAACAAAACAGAACAAGCTAACAGCAAGAAAAGTTCTGCAGGCCTTGGGCTTCATGGCATCATGCATAATCTTGGTTCCACATGCCAGACTGCATATGAGAAAACTACAGTGGTACCTAAAGAATTTATGGTCCCAACACAGGCACAGCCTAGAAGCAGAAATTCCACTAATCCCATGCCTAAAACAGGAGTTCCTATGGTGGGCTCAAGCATGCCAGTCAAACCCAGGCCTACCCTTTCACAACTATCAAGCAAGCCAAACCATCACAACAGACGCCTCAGACCTAGGATGGGGGGCTCACATGCTGGACAAATGCATACAAGGATTGTGGATTTAGGACCAGCTTCACCTGCACATCAACCTAAAAGAAATGCTGGCAGTAAAACTGGCAATCCAAAAATTCTGACCATTTCTCAAAGAAGGCCATTTGATGATAAGGACAGACAACACCACAGTCATGTGGTACATCAACAAACAGGGAGGCACTCATTCATACCCCCTATGCAGAATGACTTTGGACCTTTGGAATCTGGCACTCAGCTACAACATCCAGTTACAGGCAATATTTGTACCGGGAAAGGAGAATACTCTAGCAGACATGTTAAGCAGAACCACCTCGGATGCTCACAAATGGATGCTACACCCGGACATCTTCAAGACCATCTCAAAGAAATGGGGAATGCCGCAGATAGATCTATTCGCTTCCCCTCTCAATCACCAGCTCAAGAAATTCTGCACATGGACATTCCATCCACTTGCATGGAAAGTGGATTCGCTCTCCTTCAGCTGGAAAGGTCTGACAGCATATGCATTCCCACCTCTTCCCTTGATACACAAGGTATTACTAAAAATCAAGGAGGAACGTCCAAGGATAATCCTGATAGCTCCGAACTGGCCAAGACAACACTGGTACCCATTGCTGAGGAGCATGTCTCGGGACAAAATGTGGTCAATACCCCTGATGCCTTTGATGTTAACTCAGGACAACTACAGCATCATGCATCCAAACCTAAAAACGTTGCAACTGACTGCATGGAACATCACATAGCAGCAACTAATCCAGATCTTTCCCAAAGGGTTAAAGACATTATCCTTGAAGCCCACAGACCTTCAACAAGAAGGAACTATGCAGGAAAATGGAAAAGGTTTGTTATTTGGAGTGCTGAAAGAGGAAAAGATGTGTCGAATATAGATATTGCTAACATTCTGGAGTACTTGGCAGAGCTTTTACATACAGGCCTGTCCTATTCCTCCATCAAGGTACATGCATCAGCTATTTCAGCAGAATACAGCTTTGATCCACCTGTCTTTTCACATCCTCTACTCAGGCAGTTCCTCAGAGGGATCAAGAATGTAAAACCTCCTAGGAAACCACCATTGCCAGCTTGGGATTTGAACTTTGTGCTAGAAAAGTTGACACTCGCACCTTTTGAACCAGCAGCAACAGCAGACCTACAGCATCTATCATGGAAAACTGCTTTCCTACTGGCAATAACCTCAGCAAGGAGGGTTTCTGAACTTCAGACCCTAATGGCAGTACAACCCTTCCTAATCTTCCACCAAGATAGAGTGTCCATGAGGACTAATCCTACATTTATGCCTAAGGTGGTATCCAGAGTGTCTTTAAACCAGGCAATCCACCTACCTACCTTCTTCCCCAACCCACAAAACAGAGGGAAAGAATGCTGCATACCTTGGATGTACATAGACAGCTACGCTACTACCTGGACAGAACAAAAGTAACAGAAAAACTGACCAGCTTTTTGTAGCCTATGCAACAGGAAGGGAAGGAAAAGCAATTTCCAAACAGACAATCTCCAAATGGATAGGAAATTGCATACGATTCTGTTACTCTTTCCATGGAAAACCAATTCCACAGAACATAAGGCCTCATTCTACAAGGGCAACAGCCACTACCACAGCCTTCTTACGAGGAGTGGCAACCAAGGACATTATTGAGGCGGCTACTTGGACCTCCGTGCATACATTTGCCAAGCATTATAATCTACCTCTGTATTCCAGATCCCGAGCAGGGTTTGCCACTGCTGTACTGCAAGGGATCCTAACCACACCGTAATCTATTCTTCCTCCTCCCCTAGTTGGCTATGGTATTCTACCCAGTTGTTATGACTGCAGATGCATCCATGAAGGACATAGTACAGTTTTGTACCTACCATAAATGTAGATGTCCGAACTGGATAGCATCTGCAGTCAGGATTACCCTCCCTCCTTCCCCCCTGTGGTACTCCTAGGGTATTTACCCTCCTAATAGCTAGCTGGTGGGGGGAGTCTCTTATGGTGTATTTGTTTGTATATATGTACATACATGCTTATTTTTTGTGTTTGCCTTCTATCCTTTGGAAACATGGGCATTTATCCAAAATTTAGCCTTCCAAGAGGGCAACTGGCATCTGGGGCAAGAAACACTGAGGAAAATGGCGTTGGCTGATGCCTTTATACCCGAAGACCAGCAGAGATGACGTCAGGTGAAGTGCGACATCAGCCGAAGCCAGACCCGGACTTTGGAATCCGGCCGACCGAAGGGCTGCCTGACGACAGGACAACCCAGTTGTTATGACTGCAGATGCTATCCAGTTCGGACATCTACATTTATGGTAGGTACAAAACTGTACTTTTCTCTGAGAACAAACCCAACATTTATGCCTAAAGTGGTGTCCAGTGTGGCTCTTAACCAAGCTATTCATCTGCTAACCTTTTATCCAAATCCACAGAACATGGGGGAGAGAATTCTGCGCTCTTCGGGCGTACACAGCTTAGATTCTACTTGGACAGGACCAAAGCTTTCAGGAAGACAGAGCAATTACTAGTGGCATATGCTGCAGGATCACAAGGAAAGGCCATCTCAAAGTGGATAGGCCACTGCATTCACTTTTGCTATTCCCACCATGGCAAGCCAGTGCCTAAGGGCATTAGGCCACATTCCACCCGAGCTGCAGCCACTTCAGCAGCTTTTCTCAGGGGAGTTCCAACCAGAGACATTTTAGAGGCTGCTACTTGGAGTTCAGTGCACACCTTTGCAAAGCATTACCATTTGCCATTCTACTCTAAATCCAGAGCAGGCTTTGCCACTTAAGATGTTCATCGTGTTTCACTGTTGCAGTCATTACACTTGGGTTATCCTGCTGGCAGGCTACCCGCAGTCGGCCTGAATTCCAAAGTCCTGGTCCAGCGTCTGTTGCTGTCGCCTCTTCCCTGACGTCAGTGCGCCAGGGATATAAAAGATGCAGCTGACGCCATTTTCTTCAGCCTTTCTTGCTGTGCGGTGCCCGAAGCAAAAGCAGTTCGCAAGTGCCGGTCGGCCAACTCCTGAGATTTTCGAAATCTAATTTCAGATCCGAAGTCTTCAATAAAGAAAGCTAAGTACCCCGTTGGGGAAACTTTTTTTTCTTGCTCCAGACAGATGTCAGAAAAAGTTAACAATTGTATTTCTTGTAGGAAGCAAATACATCATAAGGATTTTCATTCTTACTGTATTCCTTGCGTAGGCCCTGACCACGACGTTGCTAGTTGTCTGTTTTGTGCTAGATTTAACCAACGCACTGTTAAGCATCGGTACGATTTTGCTTTTCTTTATTTTGGTAGAAGGTTTAACTATATAATGCCGTCGGGACAAGCGGAATTCATAAAAAACGCAAGGATAAAGACTAAGACAAGCATCCGAGGTGCAAAACCGACGAAGCTCTTCTAGGCCAGTCGTCTGTGCTCAGCGAGGCGCTTTTGCAGCCCCCGACTTCCGCTACCTCAGAGCCACAGGCCACCTCCAACTCCCACGTGGAGACAGCTAGGCCTCTGGATACTCAAGGTATTGGCCCGTCTGAAATTAATCCCTCAGATGGGTCTGGAGCTGCTGAGCAGGCATCGGCGTCTGAGGTTGTCTTCAGACCTACACAACTTTATATAAAGCCTACTTCAGCATCTAAGACAAAGTCTAAAACAGTTTTAAAGACAAGGAAACCAGCACAGCATTCTCCGGGATAGACTTCTATGCCTAAGAAACAGATGCTCAAAATGGCCGAAGACCTAATTACTTTGATCAGGGGTTCCCATCCCCCTCCTGATAAGAGGCCTAGGCAAGACACTGAATATGATTCCTCTGATCAGGTTTCCATTTCTTCGGATTCCTCTTCTGATCAGGGATAATTCTGTTCCTCCCTATAAGGATTCTGATGCTGAAGACTCTATTCCTTCAGCTTCTTCTCCTGAGGACTATTCATTTGGGGAAACCCTGCATACCATGAGGGAGCATTTCCACTGGGAGAGCCAAGATTATGCCGAATCCAAGAAAAGACTTGGAGACTTTCTTTTACTTCCTCTGCACAGACCTCTTGCAATTCCCCCTGTTCTAGATATAGTAGATGATGTTTTTCAGAGTCCGGCCTGTCTCCAGACTCCTTGCCTCCTGCCCCTGTTAAGCCAGACAGATACTACAGGGTTCCAGACTCCCATAAATTTCTTTACAAAAACCCTGCTGCTGATCCAGAAACTACATCACAGGGTCCCAAAGGGGTCAAGGCTGCTTCTGCTAAAAACCCTGTCCCCTCAGATAGAGATTCTAGGGCTTTGGACAGATGGGGGAAAAATGTTTGCACTTCCTTACCTTGGCTGTAAGGGCTTTAAATTGTCAATGTCATATGCTCAAATATCAGCAATACTTAATGTCTTTGTTAAAACAAAAAAAATGTTGACAAATTCTGAATGTTCTGAGAACAAAGATTTGCAGGATTTATTGCATGCAGCTGAACAAGTGGGAAAACATACTTTGCAATGTGGCTATGATTCACTGGAGGCCTCGTGCAGGGCCGCTGTTACAGGTTCTGTTATTAGAAGGCATGCTTGGTTAAAGGAACAGAATCTGCCTGATCATGTTAAAGCAAAATTATTGGATGCTCCATTACAGTTTGGTGTTAAGGCAGAAGAGGTGACGAAGAAAATGAAGGATAAGGCAAAATCTATGCAGACAGTAAAGGATTTCCTACAGGTACAGCCACCCAGATTTAGCAGGAAGTGGCCCTCTAAGAATTGGTCCTTTCCAGTGTCAGGCCACAGAGAGGCAGATCCCAGCCCCAAGGCTCATACAGGCCTAAACAATGGGGTGCTTCTACCTCCAAAAGCGGAGAAGACAAATCACAGCCATACAGGAAACAGTCCCAATGACTTCCCTTTGCCAAGGCCAAGCACTTATCTTTTGGCAGCACCCTTAGGCGGAAAACTAGCACTTTTCGCAAAATTGGCACATGATCACCCAGGACAAATGGGTCTTGAATATAGTGTCTCAGGGCTGCAGGTTCCACTTTCACACCCTTCCAAAGACAAAAGGTATGCCAGACCTGCCACAGTCAGTGGGCAGAGGCACAAAAGCTAGTTTCATCTCTCATGGACATGAGGGCTGTTCAGTGAGTACCACTGCAAGAGTAGGGACATGGATTTTACTCAAGACTTTTCTTGGTACCCAGAAAGGACAAAGCCTGGAGACCAATACTGGACCTGTCTATTCTAAACACTTTTCTGGACGTTCCAAAATTCAAAATTTTGACTCTGCAGCAGCTTCTGCCCATACTGGGCAAGAAGGCTTGGCTTGTAACTTTGGACCTCAGAGGCATACCTGCATGTCCCAATCAGACAATCTTGCAGAAGATGCATCAGATTCATAGCTAGCTCAATGCACTACCAATTCTCTGCACTTCCCTTTGGCTTATCTACTGCGCCCAGAGTCTTCACAAAATTACTGGCACCACTAATTGCATTTTGCAGACAGAGGAATACAAATATATCCTTACTTGGACGACTGCCTTATTCAAGCAGAGAACGACATTCTACTGAAGCATCTGGCGTTTGTAAAAAGATTACTAATTTGCCTAGGGTACACAGTGAACGAAAATAAATCAAAACTGGTACCCTCCCAAGAGATAATATTCCTGGGTGCAAGCTTAAATACAACTGCCCAGATGGCTTATCTCACGCCAGGCAAACAAAGGTAACTGACTTCTTACTTCGAAATGATGGCAACAAAGACCCCACTTATCTGCAAGAAAAATTTTGCAGGCTTTGGGCTTCATGGCATCCTGCATTCTACTAATTCCATATGCAAGACTGCATATGAGGAAACTACAATGGTATCTAAAAAGTGTTTGGACTCAACATTGTCACAGCCTGGAAACATTAATTACCCTCATTCCCTGCCTGCAACAGGAGTTTTGATGGTGGACACAGGCCTGTCACCACAACAAGGGACAGCCATTCACTTTACCCACAGCCAGGCAGACACTAACAACAGATGCATCAGATTATGCCTGGGGGGCCCACATGGCAGGAAAATGTATTCAGGGCACATGGCCCGCAAGCCAAATGCATCTTCATATCAATCAGACAGAGATGCTAGCTGTACAGAATGCCCTGACAGCCTTCAAGGATCTACTTCATCCAGGACAACTGCTGATAAAGACGGACAATACTACAGTCATGTGGTACATAAACAAGCAAGGAGGCACACATTCCTACCCCCTCTGCAGACAAGCCATGACTTTGCAGAACACAGCATTGACTTATCAAGTTCATCTGCAAGCACAATTCCTGCAGGAAAGACAAATACTCTGGCAGACGAACTAAGCAGAAACCTCATGGATCCCCATGACTGGAAACTGGATCCACAAGTCTTCAGCATAATAACAAGGAAATGGGGATGCCCAGACATATATCTATTTGCCTCCCCTCACAACTGCCAACTACAGAGATTCTGCACAAGGACTTATCACAAGCAAGCATGGAAAGTGGATGCCTTATCCTTCAGCTGGAAAAACCTAACAGTATATGCCTTTCTTCCCCTGCCTCTCCTCCCCAAGGTACTCCTAAAGGTCAGACGAGAAGTCAAAAATTATACTGATTGCCCCAGACTGGCCACGCCAGCACTGGTACCCAATCCTAAAGAACTTGTCTCAAGGTCCAGCCTGGACATTGCCTCAAATTCCTCACTTACTGACCCAACAAAACAGTCATATCCTGCACAGCCAACTCAGGACCTTAAATCTGGCAGTATGGCGGATAATGTAGCCATTCAGAACACTCCTCTTTCCAAAGCGGTGATGGATGTTATTTTGGAGGACAGGAGGCCCAGTACCAGAAAATCTTATGCAGAAAAATGGAAGAGATTTTGTGCTTGGAACCAGGCACAAGGAATTGACATGTGTGTACCAAATATTCCTCAGATTTTACAATACTTAACTGAGATGCTTGTCAAAGGCCTATCCTTTTCATCAATTAAGATCCATGCCTCTGCCATTTCAGCCCATTACAATACAAAACCACCTATCTTTTTTCATCCTTTGATAAGGCAGTACCTCAGAGGGGCCAAAAACATGAGACCTCTAAGGAGAGCACCAATACCTGCATGAGACCTCAATTATGTCTTGGAAAAACTCACACTGCCTCTTTTTGAGCCAGCCTCAACAGCTGATATTAAGTTCTTATCCTGGAAAACAGCTCTGCTGCCAGCAATAACCTCTGCAAGAAGAGTCTCGAAGTTACAGGCACTCGTGGCTGTGGAACCTTTTATCATTTTCCATCCAGACAGGGTTGCTCTGAGGACAAACCCGACATTTATGCCTAAGGTGGTGTCCAGTGTGGCCCTTAACCAAACCATTCACTTGCCTACCTTTTATCCAAACCCACAGAACAATGGTGAGAGACTTCTGCATTCTTTGGACATACACAAACGGCTACGCTTCTAGTTGGACAGAACTAAAGCTTTCAGAAAGACTGAGCAACTTTTAGTGGCATATGCTGCAGGATCACAAGTAAAGGCCATCTCAAAACAGACCATTTCAAAATGGATAGGCCATTGCATTCGTTTCTGCTACTCGCAACATGGCAAATCATTGCCTAAGGGCATTAGACCACATTCAACCAGAGCAGCAGCCACTTCAGCAGCCTTACTCAGAGGAGTACCAATCAAAGACATCTTAGAGGCTGCAACTTGGAGTTCAGTGCACACTTTTACAAAGCACTACCACTTACCTCTCTACTCTAAATCCAGAGCAGTCTTTGCCAGTGCAGTTCTGCAGGGTCTCATAGCCTCTCCTAATCCTATATAGCCCCAGCCACCCATCCTCAGCTTTGGGATTCAACCCAAGAGTGATGACTGCAACAGTGAAACACGAACATAGTACAGTTGTGTACCTACCATAAATGTAGATGTTCAAGTGTATTCACTGTTGCAGTCCAGGTTACCCTCCCACCATCCCCCTTTCTTTTGCTGGGTCTTAACTGTACATCTCTATTCTATACAGCCTATGTGGTGTCTTTGCTTGTAGATGAAGGAAATGTTTACTTTAGTGCATGCATGTTTATTGGCATATTTTTTTTTAGCCTACCCTTTTGGGGGCACCTGACAGTTGGGGCAAGAAAATCTGAAGAAAATGGAGTCGGCTGCACGTTTTATACCCCTGGCGCACTGATGTCAGGGAAGAGGCGACAGCAACTGACGCCGGACCAAGACTTTGGAATTTAGGCCGACTGCAGGTAGCCTGCCAGCAGGATAACCCAAGAGTAATGACTGCAACAGTGAATACACTCTAACATCTACATTTATGGTAGGTACACAACTGCAGTGGTGGTGCTGCGGTAGCGTTGTCGCTTCAGTTAGACGTTGCTCTCCGAGCGTCTTCTGTGTAGCGGCATGTGTGAATGGGCGTTCCTTCATTGAAGGTTGTGCGTTAGGCTCGGCAAGCTAGTACGTAAAAATCTACTGCCAATCATTAGTGGACCGGAGTTCCGCTGTGGCGACCCCTAACCGGGAAAAGCCGAAAGACACAAACATAACTGTACTTTCTCAACCTGTGGGTTTCAGAGCTGACCCTCTGATCCAACTCTGCTACTTTCATGAGCTTAGGATTCGAAGCTCAAACTCCTCCTCTTCTACCCTTAATACCTCAGATCTCATTTGCCACTCATAGAAGCATTGAGGTGTTATGCTGCACGTGAGCTCATAGCTATTTTTTTTTTTTTTTACTTAAATTGGCCTTGAGCAGTGAGTTTTTTTCTCAATTTTTCTATCCTCTCCTCCAGTTTGCTTCCTAAGTCTTAACCTTTAAAAAAAAAAAAAAAAAAAAAAAGAGGCTTTGGTCTAGCTAAAGCTTTCCTGCATTATTTCTTCCTTTCAGGGTTCTTTCTACTGTTTCTTTCCTTTCCCTTGAAGTTAAGGTAATGTTTTTGGTTTATCATGGCTAATAAGCCAGATAAACGTTTGAGTTTTAAGAAATGCGTTTCCTGCGGGCACAAGATTCCCTTATCTAATGCCCACAGGGAGTGCATTTACTGTCAAGGCCCAGTGCACCTAGACAATACTTTGTAACATTTGTCAGGGCTTTAATCTCCGAGCGCTGGCAGACCACAGAAACAAGCTCGTCCTAAAAGGCTTGCTGCTGCATTCTCCTGCTGTGCCTTTCACTTCAGGGGCTCCAACCCCCATAAGGAAACATAAGGAGGTCCAAGAGCTTAGGAAACATTCCCCAGAGAGAACCTCCTCCTCTGAGAACCTCTGATCAGAGACCTTCGGGTCTGGCAACTCTGGATGTTCGTGTTACACTGCTGCAGTCATCACCCTTGGGTTATCCTGCCGTCAGGCGGTCCTGCAGTCTGTCAGAGTTCCAAAGTTTTGGTCCGGCGTCGGTTGCTGTTGCTTCTTCCCTGACGTCAGTGGGCCAGGGGTATGTAAGAGCCTTTGGATCCCTTTGCCCCTCAGTTGTCTCCCAAAAGTGTCCAGGCCACTGTCATCATCTTGTAGCTTGAATGAGAATGAGGTGGATAGACTGACACAGTTCCTCAAGACTGAGATCGAGATGGGAGTTTGGCCAGCTCCATCCCCCTCCAGATCCATGAGCAGACATTCTCCAATTCATCATGTAGCTCCTTCTTTGATCAGACCTACATCAGAGTCTGATCCAGTGGCCCCAAGAACAGAGACGTCATACCCAGCCATTTCTCTGATGCCAACTCCGACCGCATCTCGGAGCAAAAGCCTAGTTCTGGAGTCCAGGGGGCTTTCTTTAACTCCAAAGTTTTCAAAACTGCCGCTTCTCTTCAGAGCCTTGGGGTTGGACAGCTCTGCACGGACTCCCCCTTTGGAGCGGTGGATTGCAGGGGCTCTGGAGAAGTCTCCTCAATCAGCTTTGGCTCCTGAAGGATGACTCTCATGTCCTCTGAGTCCATCTGCATTCAAGGTGATGAGAGGGTCCTCTCCTACCCTAGGGGACTGCTGGTTCTCCCGCCATCTGATCTGATTCCCACCTGTTTGGAATCTGTGACTGAGGTTTCTCGTCTACCACTGGGACAGCCAGTCCAAGGAAGCATCTAATCCTTTCCACCTGTGGAACCTCAAATTTTTCCTGATACATTCCCGGAGCATCCCACCGAGAACGTCCCTCAGAAATTAGTGTGAAAGGAGATATCTGGATTCCCCCTGGAATCTATCATGACTGACACTGAGGAAAGAGAGGGGCACCCAGGATCTCCACCTGATGTCTCCTTTATAGACATGTGAGATCATCCATCAGAAATGTGGTTGGTCTGCTCCAAACCCCACCCCTGAGGAAACTGTTTTTGGAGGTTTGTAGGTCTGGCCCATTTGTCTTGGGTCCCCCCCCCCCCGCAGATGCTCTTATTGACTTAGTATCTACCAAAGCATGGAAAGAACCGGACTCTGTAGAGCCCTTCCCGAACGGGCAGATAAGATACTTAGTGCCCCCCAGACGGATCTCTTTGGACCAAAGAGATCCCTGCAGATGCCATGGTTGTTGCACCAGCCACCAAAAAGGAGCTGGCTCATGAAAGCTCCACTGTCCATCCCCCTAACGGGGGGAGTTTAAGACTTTGGACAGATTGGCAACCTTTGCTTTGCTAGCTTTTAACTGTTTATTTCACTTTACAGTTCTGCAGAGGGACTTGGTCAGGAAGTCCTCTAGCTCAGCTCCCCCACGAGTCCATGTCTGAGGAACAGAAGACCTTTTCCTCCAGAATAGCCACTCTTCAATTTCTAACACGTCCATGAGGTTAATTTCCCATGCTGCAGAGGGCACCAAGGGCCGCCGGTTCAGGCATTGCTATTAGGTGTCGTGCCTGGATGCGGTTGTGTGATTTCACTGAATTTTTCAAGGTGTCATTCGTCAGTGCACCTTTTGATGGTCCTTGTTTGGCCCCACAGTCAGAGAGAGACTTCCGTAGCAAGAAAGTTGGAAAGACCTTGTCTGCCATTAGAATTCAGTTTTCTACCTCACAAAGATCCTTCTCCAGGAATTAGTGTGGTGGTAAATTGTGGTTAAAGATGTTTCGGGGTCCTTTTCAGGAAACTCTGGGGGAAACGGTTTCAATGGGAGATGCCACCCTTGTGGCAGAGGAGGTCCATAAATCAAGGCTCTCAGGAATTGTTCTCGGACAGATGTTTTCAATGCCCCTGAAATGTGACCTGATTGTCCTCCACTGAAGGCAGTCTGGGACGCTTATCCTTGCATCCAGAAGCCTGGCTAGTCATAACAAATGACTGGTAGGTGCAAAGGATCTTGCCCAGAGGTTACTCCATTCCCTTTTTAAATCTTCTAAAACAAAGAGCTTACCTCGCCGATGATCTACCCAATCAGTGGGAAGCAGCAGCTTTAGAAGCTTCAAAGCTGCTTAAAAAAAGTCATCCAGGAGGTCCTTCCCGTCCAGATTGGTTCACGCATCTACTCTGATTCTTTGTAATGCCAAAATAGACAGGGGACTTGAGGCCAATTCTTGATCCGACATCTCTGAAGAAATCAGTAAAGACCTCTAAATTTAGGATGGTCACGGTCCAGTCCATTCTACCTCTACCGAAATTGGCTGACTGGATGTGCTGTGTAGACCTGAAGGATGCTTACTACCATATCAAAATGGGCAGATGCTCCAGAAGGTATCTCTGCTTCACCAAATGCATGGCAGTAGTTGCAGCTCACCTCAAACTGCAGTGATTCCACAGGTTTCCTTCCCTGGACGACTGGCTCTTAACCACTCCAACCAGGCATCTGCTTATCCAGGCCAGGGGAGTATCTGTTACAATTGGCTCCCACCCATAGCATAACTGTCAACATGAAAAAAATCAGTTGCAACCTGTTCAAACCATAGACTTCATAGGAGCACATTTTGACGCAACCAAAATTTTTGGCCTACCTGTCTACAGACAAGATTTCAAATTTAAGGCTACATTTCTGATAGATTTTGGAAACGCTAGATGTTCGTGTTTCAGTGTAGCAGTCATCACATTTGGGTTATACCTGCCAGGGTAGCTCTCGGCCGCCCTGAATACCAGAGGCGTAGTATTTCTGCGTCGGTTGCTGTCACTTCAGGATAGGCATCGGGTAGTCAGTATTATAAAGTAAGGCAGCTGACACCATTACCCCAGTCTTTCTTGCCGTGGAGCCCAAAGTGGAAGCAGTTCGCACAAGTGCTAGTCAGCTGCTACCTGATTTTCGTCTTCCGAATTGAAGCTGAAGTCTTCTAAAGCCAAGTACCCCTTTGGGGATCCTTTTTTCTTGCTCTAACCGATGTCAGAAAAAGTTAACAATTGTCTCGCTTGTGGAAAGCAAATAACACACCGAGACTTTCATTCTTATTGCATCACTTGCATAGGCCCAGACCACGATGTCCCTCGCTGTGGCTTTTAATGCCAGAACTATACGTCATTGGGCCCTTACTGTAGCTAGATGTTTTCACTTACAGTCCTTTAATTCCGATATGGCTTCGGTAAAGCTATCTGACGACAGATCTTCCGAAAAAAATGTAAGGATAAAGACAGACCAACTGCACAGGTCCAAACCTACCGACGATGGTCCTGTTAAGCTAGTAGTCAGTTCTCCGGTCATGAGTGAGGCGCTTTTGCAGCCCATGATGCCAGCTTCTGTGGATTTGCAGGCCGCTACAGGGACCCTTTCGGAGTCCAGTATACTGCAAAACTCTTTTCTTTGACTAAGGATCCTGCGGTTGTATCTACCTTGGATGAGTCTGGAGCCACTGAGCAGCCACCGGCTTCCGAGGAAGTACTTCGCACTACTGATTCTTGACACAAACTGACTACTACTTTAGTGTCCACCATTCTTTCAAAAAAACAGCCGAGTTCATAAGGCCCAGGGTACGAACCACAAGAAACAGACGACCAAATGTCAGGCACCTGCTTCCTTGCCTCGGTCTCAAATGCTTAAAATGACGGAAGACCTTATTAGGCTGATCAGGGGAAGCCAGGCTACCCCATCCAAAAGAAAGATCTGTCCCCAGTAATTTTGCCTGAACAGGAGTCTGACTGATGCATCTGAATATGAAGACATTCAACCCCTCTCTGCTTATGAGGATTCTGATGCAGAGGATTCCATTCCTTCAGCCTCTCCACCCAAGGACTTTTCCTTTGGGGAAACCCTTCATACCTTAAAGGAGCATTTCCATTGGGAATGTCAGGACTACCCTCAGTCTAAAAAGAGACTCTGGGAAATTTTAGATCTTCCACAGCACAGACCCCTGGCCATTCCCACACTCCTGGCTGTTGTGGACAATGTTTTCCTGGTATCCAGTTTGACTCCTGGCACTCTTCCTCTTGCACCCAGAAAACCTGACTGGTATTAGAGTCCCTGATTCGCACAAATTTCTTTACAAAAATCCTGATGCTGACCCTTAGCCTATTTCTTAAGGGCCTAAACGAATTAAAGCAGCCTCTGCTAAGAATCCCACCCCCCTCAGATAGGGATTCCCGAGCACTAGATAGATGGGGTAAAAAAGTATACACCTCTGCTACTCTTGTTATCTGAGCACTAAATTGCCAGTTCCATATGCTAAAATTTCAGCAACATACCCTAGAACTCCTCAAACTGTCTTCCTTTCCTGCTTGTGGGTCATAGGGTCATAGATTAGTACTAGGCTATCTCACCATGTAGGCTATTATAAGCCTAACCCAAGTACCCCATGTCAGAATCAAACCCTGCACCTTGTGTCTGTAAGGTTAACACTTTAACCATTATGCCAACCTCCCACCCCCAGAACTGACACCCTCCCTCCTGCACCTAGCAAACCTGACAGGATTGTGCCAAATCTAAAGAGTTATGAGTTGATGAGTTCTATAAGTCAAGTGACTAAGCACAGCTTACACTGTGGTTTTGACGCCCTAGAAGCTTCTTGCAGGGCAGCAGCCACCGGTTCTGTCCTTATAAGGCATACATGGCTTAAGGAACAGCCTTTGCCAGACCATGTTAAATCTAAGATGTTCTTCGTAATTCACTGTTGCAGTCATCATAATTGGGTTATCTGCCAGTAGGTAGCCCTCATTCGGCCCAAGTACCAAAGTCTTGGGATTTCTGCGTCAGATGCTGTCTCCTCATCCATGACATCAGGTCGTCAGGGGTATAAAACATGCAGCCGATGCCATTACACCAGCTTTTCTTGCTGCGTGGGAGCCCAAAGCAGACGCAGTTGACTAGTACCAGTCAGCAGCTACCTGAAATTTTCATTTTTTTGTGTTTCGAACCTGAAGTCTTCTAAAGCCAAGTACCCCGTTTGGGGATCCATTTTTCTTGCTCTAATTGATGTCAGAAAAAGTTAACAATTGTCTTGCCTGTGGAAAGCAAATACCTGAGAGATTTTCATTCTTACTGCATCACCTGTTTAAGCCCAGACCACGACGTCCCTCGCTGTCTGTTTTGTGCCTTGTTCAATGCCTGAACTATTCATTGTCGGGCTATGTTTGTCTCTAATTTCCTTAACTCTCATTCTCCGTATTCCAAAATGGCATCGGTAAGCCATTCCACTACCGACCTTCCGAAAAAAGCAAAGATGAAGACAGAGATCGCATAGGTCCAAAACTGCCGATGACTCTTCCGTTAAGCTAGTCGCCAGTCCACTGGTACTCTGATGCTTTCGTAGCCCCTGTTACCCACTTCTACAGGTTCTCAGGCCTCTACTGAGACCCATTCAAAGTTGGGTATGCCACGAGATGCTTCTTCGACTATGAAACCTGTGGATGTTCTCTACCTTGGATGGGCCTGGAGCCGCTGTGCAGGCACCGGCTTCTGAGGGTGTATTCTGACCTTTTGATGTTCGTATTAAACTGACTACTTCGTTAATGACTAAATCTACCGAATTTCTCAAGCCCAGAATTTGCACTACACCTAGGAAACCGATGACCAAAGCACATTCTCAAGCTCCCATGCCACACAAACAAATGCTTAGAATGGCTGAAGACCTTATTACTTTAATTAGGGGAAGCCAGCCTTCCCACTCTAAAGACAAAGAATTGATTTTCCTTCAGGTTCTTCAGACTGAGTCTGATGACTCTGACCCCTGTGATTACCAGGACACCTATATCTACCTATGAGGACTCAGATGCAGAGGAGTCATTTCCCTCAGACCCCCCCCCCCCCCCCAGAGGACCTTTCTTTCAGTGAAACCTTGCATACCGTAAGAAAACATTTCTGCTGGGAATGCCAGGACTACCCACACTCCAAAAAGAGACTCGGGGAATTTTGACTTGCCTCAGCATAGGCCTCTAGCTATTCCCCCTCTCCTGGATATTGTAGATGATGTCTTCATGGAATCCAGCCTTACCCCTGATACTTTACACCTGCTCCTAGAAATCCTGACAGATACTATAGAGTACCTGCCTCTCACAAATTTCTCTTTAAAAATCCCACTGTGGATCCAGAGACCATTTCCCAGGGACCTAATGGTATTAAGGCTTCTACAGCCAAAAACCCTACCCCTTCGGACAGGGATTTTAGGGCGTAGACAGATGGGGTAAGAAGGTATATACCTCTACAACTATTGCCATCAGAGCTTTAATGCTGTTGATGCCTGATTGTGCAGAAAATCAGGACTTGCAAGACTTAATGCATTCTGCAAACCAAGTTGGTAAACGTACTTTGCAGTGTGGTTTTGATGCCTTAGAAGCATCTTGCAGGGCTGCTATCACTGGGTCTGTTCTGAGAAGGCATGCTTGACTGAAGGAACGAATCTTGCTGACCATGTCAAGGCAAAATTACTTGATGCACCATTAAACCAAAAATGTTTGTTTGGCTCAAAAGCAGAAGTTGTTCTTATAAAGATGGAAGGAAAAGCTAAATCCATGCAAACTGTTAAAGATTTCTTACAGGTACAGCCACCTAGATTCAGTAGGCATTGGGCTTCAAAAAATTGGTCCTTCCCAATCCCTTCTAGACCTTCTCAGCCCAAACCTAGGGGCAACAGACCACAAAGACTACAGTTTTGGAGTATGCACAGATCTAAACAATGGAGTTCTCCCTCCTCAAAAACTGGGAGTGGTAAGCCAGCCCCCTATGGAAAAAGTTCAGAGTGACTTGTCCTTAACCCTTCCCAGCCATGCCCACGTATTTGCACCCCTAGGAAGAAAACTCGCCCTGCATGCAAAAAAACTGGGAGTATATTACCCAGGACCGATGGGTCTTAAACATTGTATGCCAGGGATTCAGATTCTGTTTCCACTCTCTGCCAACCCCAAGTGGATTTCTCAGACCTTCATCCAAACCAGTGGACAAAGGCCCAACGCTAGTATTTTTCTCAGTAGCAGGGCTATTCAGCCTGTGCCAACAGAGCAAAGGGGACAGGGTTTCTACTCCAGGCTGTTCCTGGTGCCCAGGAAAGAGAACTCTTGGTACCTTATTCTGTATTTGTCAACCCTAAACACCTTCTTGGTGGTACCAAAATTCA
Organism: Protopterus annectens; assembly: GCF_019279795.1. Classification (NCBI taxonomy): domain Eukaryota; kingdom Metazoa; phylum Chordata; order Ceratodontiformes; family Protopteridae; genus Protopterus; species Protopterus annectens. The sequence continues at coordinate 1,402,219,808 of NC_056731.1, forward strand.
AAATGCTTACACTCCAGCAGCTCCTTCCTATGCTAGCCAAGGACTCCTGGCTAGTCACCCTAAACTTAAAAGAAGCTTGTCTGTATATCCCCATAAGGGAATCTTAAAGGAAATATCTACGTTTCAGGGCAGGCTCTATGCACCATCAGATGTTCTTCGTGTTTCACTGTTGCAGTCATCACATTTGGGTTATCTGCTTTTAGGTAGCCCTCAGCCGGCCTGAATACCAAAGTCTTGGATTCCTACATCGGATGCTGTCTCTTCATTCATGACGTTAGGTCGTCAGGGGTATAAAAACATGCAGCCGACGCCATTATATCAGTCTTTCTTGCCGCATGGTGCCCGAAGCAGAAGCAGTTTGCAAGTGCTGGTTGGCCGACTCCTGAAATTTTCCATTTTGAGTTTCAGAACTGAAGTCTTCAAAAAAGCTAAGTATCTCGTTGGGGATCCTTTTTCTTGCTCTTAACTGATGTCAGTAAAAGTTAACAATTGTATTACCTGTGGAAAGCAAATACCTCAAAGATTTTCATTCGTACAGCATTCCTTGCTTAGGCCCAGACACTATGTCCCTTGCTGTCAGTTTTGTGCCTTGTTCAACCCCCAAACTATTCGTTGTCTGTCTATATTTGCAGCAGAGTATTTTTGTACTTGATATAACTATCCAGAAATGGCTTCAGTAAGCCATCTGACTACCGATTTATTCCGAAAAAACATAAGGATAAAGACAGACTGCATAGGTCCAAAACTGATGACTATGCTTCTGTTATGCTAGTTACCAATCTGCCGGTACTCAGTGAGGCACTTTCGCAGCCCCTGATACCCGCTACTTCAGATTTGCAGGCCGCTACTGAGACCCATTCGGAGTCTGGTATGCCGCGAGATGCTGCTTCGACTGTAGAACCTGCGGATGTGTCTACCTTGGATGGGTCCGGAGCCACTGTGCAGGCACCGGCTTCTGAGGGTGTATTCAGGCCTACAGACTTGCATTTTAAACATACGCCATCTTCTTCATCCAGGCCTAAAACTCGACCCATGCCTAGAAAACAGATGTCCAAACCACATGGTCAGGCCCATATCCCTAAAAAAAACAAATGCTTAGAATGGCTGAAGACTTTATTACCTTAATTAGGGGAAGCCAGCCTTCCTCCTCTGAGACGTAGAACTGATTTTCCTTCTGATTCTTCTAATCAGGAATCTGATATTTCTCTTTCTTCTGATTACTAGGATTTGCCATTATCTACCTATGAGGATTCTGATGCAGAGGATTCCATTCCCTCTGCTTCCCCTCCAGAAGATTTTTTCTTTTGGTGAAACATTGCACACTCTTAGGGAGCATTTCCATTGGGAAAACCAGGGTTACTCTGACTCCAAAAAGAGGCTTAGGGAATTCTTACTCTTCCCTGAACACAGACCTTTAGCTATCCTTCCTGTTCTGGACATTGATGACGCCTTCTTGGAATCTAGCCTTTCCCCAGACACTTTACCTCCAGCTCCCAGAAAACTTTGGTATTAGAGTACCTGACTCTCTCAAGTTCCTCTTCAAGAATCCTACTGCGGATCCAGAGACCATTTCCCAAGGACCAAAGGGCATTAAGGCCACTGCTGCCAAAATCCCTACCCCTTCTGATAGAGATTCTAGAGCCTCGGACAGATGGGTTAAGAAGGTATATACTTCTGCTACTTTGGCCATTAGGGCTTTAAATTGCCAGTTTTATATGTTAAAGTACCAGCAGCATATTATGGCACTACTTAAACAGAAAATGATGTTAATTCCGGACTGTACTGAACACAAAGCTTTATAGGATTTAATGCATTCTGGAGAAAAAGTTGATAAACCTACTTTGCAATGTGGTTTTGACTCTTTAGAAGCATCTTGCAGGGCTGCTGTCACTGGGTCTGTACTTAGAAGGCATGCTTGGCTTAAGGAGCAAAACTTGACAGATCATGTTAAAGCTAAATTACTGGATGCCTCCTTAAACCAAGACCGCCTGTTTGGCAACAAAGCAGATGTCCTCAAAAAGATGGAGGAAAAAGCTAAATCTATGCAAACTGTTTTAAGATTTTTTTGCAAGTACAGCCTCCCAGATTTAGTAGGCATTCAAGGAATTGGTCCTTTCCAGCCTCTTCCAGGCCTTCTCAGTCCAAACCCAGGTTCGGCAGACCAACTAGGTTACAGTCTCAAGCTACACACAGGCCTAAGTAGTGGGGGGGCTCCCACTTCCAAAGCAGGGAGTAGTAAGACACCCCCTAAAGGAAAATGGCACAATGACTTAACCTTAACCCTTCCAAGCCCTGCTCAGCTGCCTGCTCCCTTAGGAGGAAAACTTGCCCTACATGCAAAAAACTGGGAACTCATTACCCAGGACAAATGGGTTTTGAATATAGTTTCCCTAGGATACAGATTCCACTTCCACACCCTACCCAACCCCAAAAGGTTGGCCAGATGTACCCCCAAATCAGTGGGCAGAGGCTCAACAGCAGGTTCTCTCTCTTCTAAGTGGCAGGACTATTCAACCTGTCGCAGCAGAAGAAAGGGGACACGGTTTTTATTCAAGACTTTTCCTGGTACCCAGAAAAGGCAGCTCCTGGTGTCCTATCCTGGACCTTTTTGTTCTAAACACCTTTTTGGTAATCCCAAAATTCAAAATGCTACCACTTCAACAGCTACTTCCTATGCTAGGCAAAGATGCCTAGTTGGCGACCTTAGACTTAAAGGAAGCTTTACCTGCACATTCCAATAAGAGAATCTTGCAGGAAATACCTATGCTTCAGGGTAGGCTCCATGCACACTCGGTTCTCTGCACTTCCCTTTGGCTTGTGTACTGTGCCCAGGGTATTCACAAAGTGTCTTGCTCCAGCCATTGCGTTTTGCAGGCAGAGAAATATTCAAATATAGCCATAGTTGGACGATTGTCTGATTCAGGCAGAAAGCCAGGAGTTGCTATTAAAACATCTGGCATTCATAAAAGAACTTCTCACCTCACTGGGGTACACCATAAACTAAAAGAAATCTCACCTAGTACCCTGCCTAAAGATTGTATTCCTGGGAGCAAGTTTGAACCCAACTTCCCAGATGGCTTTCCTCACTCCAGAGAAACAAGTTTATTTGACAACCTACTTCAAACTACTGTCCGCAAAGACCCAGTTATCTGCAAGGAAAATTCTGCAAGCCCTGGGGTTCATGGCCTCTTGCATTCTACTAATTCCATATGCAAGACTGTATATGAGGAAACTACAATGGTATCTTAAAAAGCCTATGGTGTCAACATTCTTAAGACCTGGAATCCATGATTCCTATCATTCCTTGTATAAAGACAGAGTTCCTTTGGTGGGCAGAGGCCTGCTACCACAACAAGGGGCTCCCTTTCACTCTACCCCCCTGCCGCCCAAACCCTAACAGACACATCAAACTATGCATGGGGGGGCTCACTTGGTAGGGCAGTGCATTCAGGGCAAATGGAGCCAGAGACAAATGCACCTGCATATCAACCAAAAAGAAATGTTAGCTGTACAGAATTCCCTGACCGCCTTCAAGGACCACATTCTTCCAGGACAATTATTGGTAAAGACAGACAACACCACAGTTGTACGTAAGTAGGGGGGAACCCACTCATACCCTCTCTGCAGACTAGCCATGGCTCTGTGTAACACAGCCTTGAGCTACCAAGTGCACCTACAAGCTCAATTCCTGCCAGGCAAGCTAAATTCACTGGCAGACCTAAGCAGAAATCTCATGGACCCACACGAATGAAAACTTGAACCAAAAATATTCAAACTCTTGAGGAACAGATGGGAGACTCCAGAGAGAGACCGGTTTGCCTCCCCTCAGAATTACCAATTGGACAAATTCTGCACAAGGACTTACACAGTCAAGCTTGGAAAACTGATGCCCTGTCCTTTACCTGGGAAAGCCTCTCAGTTTATGCCTTTCCCTCTCTGCCTGTCCTCTCAAAGGTTCTGCTAAAGTTCAAACAGGGCATACCAAGAACAATACTGATTGCACCAGACCGGCCACGCCAGCACTGGTGTACCCCCTCTTGCGAAGTATGACACTGCTGGATCCATGGCACTTGCCTTAGACCCCTTTCCTGCTGTCCCAGCAGGTGGGCCAAATTCTGCACCCTCCGCTTCAAACCCTGACTCTTGCAGCTTGGCTAATTCCTTGAGCTCTCCAATAGCATCCCTTTGTAAGCAGGTGCTAGACCTCATTCTGCAGGCAAGGAGGCCTATAACTAGAAAATCCTATGAAGAAAAGTGGAAAAGATACTGTTCTGGAGCCATACTCGGGGGACGGGCACAACGGTGCCCAGCTTACCTCATATTCTTCAGCACTTAACAGAAATGCTTCACAACAGCCTTTCCTTCTCGTCAATTTAAAATTCATGCCTCTGCCATTTCAGCACAGTATAATACTGAACTACCCCTCTTCTCTCACCCTTGCTAAAGCAATTCCTCAGAGGGGCCAAAAATTTAAGACCCCCCCCAGGAGAGCCCCTACTCCAGCCTGGGACCTTAACTTTGTATTGGTAAAGCTAACTGTCCCTCCTTTTGAGCCTGCTGCAACTGCAGTTGAAATTCCTTTCTTGGAAAACAAGCTTCCTTTTAGCCATCACTTAAGCAAGAAGAGTGTCTGAGTTTCAGGCCCTCATGGCAGTGGAGCCCTTCATTATCTTCCATGCAGACAGGGTTTCCCTCAGGACCAATCCTTCCTTTATGCCAAAGGTGGTGTCTAGTGTGGCCCTTAATCAGTTCATTCATTTGCCTACCTTTTTCCCGAATCCACAAAACAAAGGAGAACGAATACTGCACTCTTTGGACGTGCACAGACAACTTAGATTTTACTTGAACAGGACTAAGCCTCTGAGAAAATCTGAACAGCTGCTAGTTGGCTTTGCTGCAGGGACAGAGGGGAAGGCCATTTCAAAGCAAACCATTTCTAAGTGGATAGCCCATTGCATTCATTTCTGCTATAAGCACCATGGAAAACTTACCCCACAGGGGATAAGATCACACTAGACCAGGGCTGCATCTGCCTCTACAGCCTTTCTCAGAGGTGTCCCTACCAGGGACATCCTAGAAGCTGCTACCTTGAGCTCTGCACATACCTTCACCAAGCATTACCACATGCCTATTTTTTCTAAATCCAGAGCTGGTTTTGCCACTGCAGTCTTGCAGGGTGTAATAGCTGGCCCTAATGCTCTCTAACTTCCTCCCTTCCTTATCTTTGGGAATCAACCCAAATGTGATGACTGCAACAGTGAAACATGACATAGTACAGTTGTGTACACTTACCATAACTGTAGATGTTTGAGTGTGTTCACTGTTGCAGTCCTGGTTACCCTCCCTCCCAGCCCTCTGACTTCTCTTGGCTCTACCTTTCCTTCTTGTTTTATGTATTTAAGGTTTCTGGTGTATTTGTTTTTTGTTGGGGGGGGGGTACCATAACACATAATTGCTTCCCACTGTGGGGGCACCTGACATCTGGGGCAAGAAAAACTGATGTAATGGTGTCTGCTTCATGTTTTTATACCCCTGACGATGACGTCATGGAAGAAGACAGCATCCGACGGAGGAATCCAAGACTGGTACTCAGGCCGGCTGAGGGCTACCTGCAGGCAGATAACCCAAATGTGATGACTGCGACAATGAATACACTTGAAAATCTACATTTATGGTAAGTGTACACAACTGCATTTTCTCTGCACTCCCCTTTGGCTTATCTACTGTGCCAAGGGTTCATAGGTTCATACTAGGCTATCTGCCCTAGGGCATTTATAAGCCTAGCCAGAATGTGTTTGGCTTTCGCCACCCATTTTAAATTAATTTTGCTATGCCCTTTTTTTGAGGTTAGTATACTGTGCCTCTCTCTAACAGTGACACAGAAGTCATACGCGGGGTAAACCTACGATCTCCCATCCACTCATCAAGATTCCTCTTGAAGAGAGTCATTGAGGGACTCTGCCTAACCTGGACTGAGATTTTATTCCAGAGTGAAGGGAGCCTCTGGGTTATGAATCTGTCCCTCCAGCATGTCCTATTTATTTCAGTGCTGAGGTTCAAGTCTCTCGAGCATGTAGCTCGATAGGATTTGGATTTTCTGAGGTGCAGCATGTCCATTAATTCCGGGTTGGACATGGCTTTATACGTCAGGCACAGATCGCCTCTGAACAGGCGGTATACCACTGAGTAGAGCTGGAGTTTCTTTAACCGGGCAGCATATGGCATCTGTTTGAGCCCTTTGATCCTCTTGGTGAGGTACTTTTGGGGTCTTTCCAGTTGCTGCAGGTGTCTGGTAAGGTACATCCCAAAAGGGGCATTGTACTCCATTATGGGCCTGATGAGGGATGAGTAAAGAGGCATGATGACCTCCCCTGATCTAGATGTGAATCCCTTCATGATTAGGTGGGCTATATAAAATGTTTTTCTAACCACTTTGGCCCCGTAGTTGTCAAATGAGAGATTGCTATCAACTTGGGTCCCCAGGTCCCTAATTACTTCTTCTGTACTTAATGGATTACCACCTATGTGGTAATTTGTGGGCACTTTGATGTCCTTCATGGATGCATCTGCAGTCATAACAACTGGGTTGTCCTGTCGTCAGGCAGCCCTTCAGTCGGCCGGATTCCAAAGTCCGGGTCCGGCTTCGGCTGATGTCGCACTTCACCCGACGTCATCTTTGTTGGTCTTCGGGTATAAAAGCATCAGCCGACGCCATTTTCCTCCGTCTTTCTTGCCGCGTGGCGCCCGAAGCAGAAGCTGTTCGCAAGTGCCGGTCGGTCGGATCCAGAGATTACTTCTACCGAATACTACTTCGAAGACTTCGAAAGCTAAGTACCCTGTTGGGGACTCTTTCTTGCCTCAGCCGATGTCAGAAAAGTTAATAATTGTTTAACCTGTGGGAAACAAATACCTCATAAAGATTTCCACTCTTATTGTCTGCCTTGTTTAGGCCCAGCCCACGACGTAGCAGCCTGTTCGGCCTGTGCTTCTTTCAACCGACACGCTTAGGCGTCGATCGGAGTTTGCAGAACAGTTTTTCGGTTCTGTTTTGCGTACATTATGCCGCCGGATCCTCCGACTACCCAATCTGCCAAAGCAAAGATAAAGACCGACACTCGCGGTCCGCGGTTTCGCCGAAACCATGGTTAAGCAAATCATGAGTGTCTCGGTTTCGGCGAAACCGAGAAAACTGATCAAAGTACAGCTGAACCTATCTCTACAACTGAGGCCCCTGCTACCACTATTGAATCGGCCTCAGAAATTTTATCCACTACGGTGGTTGCCACTGACTTATCAGACACCATTCCCTTGGATGTCTCTACCCCAGCACGTGGTGCTGCTAGGCCTCCAGCAGCCATGTCCATTAAGGCCTTCGCCAGGGCTAAAGCAGCCAAGACTACTAAGACAGTGCCTGTTAAACCCCCCACAACCAGGCCCTCTGCTAGTTCTCAAATGCTTACTTTGGCAGAAGATTTAATTTCTTTAATTAGAGGATCTCAATCTCACCCAGACAGGGCCTCGCAGCCCCAGAGAAGAGACCTAGGGCAGAGCCCCTGAGCCAGTGTCCTCTGATGATTCTGCTGACTAATCAGACATAACTGACCAGCCAGAGGCTCCTTTCTCCAATTTTGAAGATTCTGATGCTGAAGAATCCATTCCAGCTGCTTCCCACCAGAAGAATTCTCCTTTGGGGAAACCTTACATGCCATGAGAGCAGTTCCAATGGCAGCAACAGGATTTTTCAGACTCCAGAAAAAGACTTAGGACCTTTCTGCACCTCCCACAGCACAGGCCCTTAGCTATACCTCCTGTTCTCTCTGTGGTGGATGATGCTTTCAATGATGTCTGCTCCGCTCCAGATTCTTTACCCCAGCCCCTGCGAAACCAGACAGATTTTACAGGGTGGCAGATACTCATCACCACCTTTAGAAGGCCTCACTTGCTGACCCAGAAACTATAGGCCAGGGTCCCAAGGCAGTAGCCGACCATAGCTAAAAACCCTATTCCTTCTGAAAGGGAAGCAAGGTCATTAGACAGATGGGGTAAAAGGTCTACACTTCAGCTACTCTCTCAGCTAGAGCTTTAGACTGTCAGTTTCACATGGTACAATACCAAGAGTTTATGCTTGATCAGTTAACTAAAAACTAACCACTGATGAATCTCTTGATAAGAAATATGTATTAGAAATGGTAAATAACATACAACAGGTTAGCAACCATTCATTAAAATGTGGCTATGATGCACTGGAGGCTTCATTTAGATCAGCCATGACTGGCACAGTGATAAGAAGGCATGCATGGCTAAAGGAGCAAGCTTTACCGGATCATGTTAAAGCTAAGTTGCTAGATGCTCCTATGGATAAGACAAGTTTGTTTGGTACACCTGCCCAGCAGGTTATGAAGAAAATGGAAGAAAAGGCAAAATCTGTTCAAACGGTTAAAGATTTCTTGCAGGTTCAACCCCAAGGTTTAGCAGGAACTGGCCTGCCAAAATTGGTCCTTTCCTGACTCCACAAAACTTCAAAGGGGCAGGAATAGACGTTCCAGAGGCAGAAACCAATCCAGAGGAGGTGCCTACAGAGGACGACAGTGGCAAGGTAACAACAGAGGCACAGACACAACCACTGCCACTACATCAGCACAACCACAGTGACTTAACCTAAATCCGCCTACCAGGGAACAAATAGCAGCTCCTCTAGGCGGAAAGTTAACCTTATTTTCAAAGAACTGGCACTACATAACAAAAGACAAGTGGATTTTACAAACCATAGATCAAGGTTACCGGTTTCACTTCCACACTTTACCAGTCAAAAGAGGAATGCCAAATCTACCTCCAAATCAAAAACAGAGGCACTACAACAGATAATGGAGTTAGCAAACATGAGAGCTGTGGAAGAGTGCCAACAGCAGAGCAAGGAAAGGGGTTCTACTCCAGACTATTCCTAGTTCCAAGAAAGGAAAAAGTTGGAGACCAATTCTCGACCTGTCCACCTTAAATACATACATCATTGTCCCAAAATTCAAAATGCTGACCCTACAGCAACTTCTTCCCATGCTGGGCAAGGAGTCTTGGCTGGTAACTCTAGATCTCAAGGAGGCATACCTGCACGTCCCCATTCGACCAATCTGCAGAAGATACCTCAGATTTCTTGCAGGATCAGAGCACTATCAATTCTCAGCATTGCCCTTTGGCTTATCTACTGCCCAGAGTATTCACAAAATGCCTGGCATCAGTAATCGCCCATTGCAGACTACAGGGAATTCAAATTTACCCATACCTGGACGACTGCCTGCTACAAGGGGACAACAAAAGCAAGCTGACAACAGATTTACAAAGGGTCATTTACTTGCTACAAGCACTGGGATACACAGTCAATTTACAAAAGTCAAGGCTGATACCATCCCAAACAAGGACATTCTTGGGCTGAATTGGACACAGTAAAACAAATGGCATTCCTGACAACAGAAAACAAAAAGAACTCCCTCTTTACTTCTTGGCACTAACAAAACTGAACAAGTTAACAGCAAGAAAAGTACTGCAGGCCTTGGGCTTCATGGCATCATGCATAATCTTGGTCCCATTTGCCAGACTACATATGAGAAAACTACAGTGGTACCTAAAGAATTTATGGTCCCAACACAGACACAGCCTAGAAACAGAAATCCCACTAATTCCATGTTTAAAGCAGGAGTTCCTATGGTGGGCTCAGGCATGTCAGTCAAACCCAGGCCTACCCTTTCGCAGATGTCAAGAAAGCCAGACCATCACAACAGACGCTTCAGACCTAGGATGGGGGGCCCACATGCTGGACAAATGCGTGCAAGGATTGTGGACACAGGATCAACTTCACCTGCACATCAACCTAAAAGAAATGCTGGCAGTAAAACTGGCAATCCAAAAGTTCAAACCATTTCTCCAAGAGGGCCAGTTGATAAGGACAGACAACACCACAGTCATGTGGTACATCAACAAACAGGGAGGCACTCATTCATACCCCCTATGCAGAATGACTTTGGAGCTGTGGACCCTGGCACTCAGCTACAACATCCAGTTACAGGCAATATTTGTACCGGGAAAAGAAAATACTCTAGCAGACATATTAAGCAGAACCACATCGGATGCCCACGAATGGAAGCTGCACCCGGACATCTTCAAGACCATCTCAAAGAAATGGGGAATGCCTCAGATAGATCTATTCGCATCACCTCTCAATCACCAGCTCAAAAGTTCTGCACAAGGACATTCCACCCACTAGCATGGAAAGTGGATTCGCTCTCCTTCAGCTGGAAAGGCCTAACAGCATATGCATTCCCACCTCTTCCCTTGATACACAAAGTACTACTAAAAATCAAGGAAGAACGTCCAAGGATAATCCTGATAGCTCCAAACTGGCCAAGACAACACTGGTACCCACTGCTGAGGAGCATGTCTCGAACAATATGTGGCCAATACCCTGATGCCTTTGATGTTAACTCAGAACAACTACAGCATCATACATCCAAACCTAAAACGTTGCAACTGACTGCATGGAACATCACATAGCAGCAGCTAATCCAGAACTTTCCCAAAGAGTTAAAGACATTATTCTTGAAGCACGCAGACCTTCAACAAGAAGGAACTATGCTGGAAAATGGAAAAGGTTTGTCATTTGGAGTACGGAAAGAGGAAAAGATGTGTCAAACATAGATATGCCTAACATTCTGGAGTATCTGGCCGAACTTCTTCATTCAGGCCTGTCCTACTCCTCCATCAAGATACATGCATCAGCTATTTCAGCAGAATACAGCTTTGATCCACCTGTTTTTCACCCTTTGCTCAGGCAGTTCCTCAGAGGAATCAAGAATGTAAAACCTCCAAGGAAACCACCATTACCAGCTTGGGACTTAAACTTTGTGCTAGAAAAGTTGACACTATCACCCTTTGAACCAGCAGCAACAGCAGACCTACAACACCTGTCATGGAAAACTGCTTTCCTACTGGCAATTACTTCAGCAAGGAGGGTTTCAGAACTACAGGCCTTAATGGCAGTGCAACCCTTCCTAATCTTCCACCAAGATAGAGTGTCCATGAGGACTAATCCTACATTTATGCCTAAGGTGGTATCCAGAGTGTCTTTAAACCAGGCAATCCACCTACCTACCTTCTTTCCAAACCCACAAAACAGAGGGAAAGAATACTGCATACCTTGGATGTACATAGACAGCTACGCTACTACTTGGACAGAACAAAAATAGCAGAAAGACTGACCAACTTTTTGTAGCCTATGCAACAGGAAGGGAAGGAAAAGCTATTTCCAAACAGACAATCTCCAAATGGATAGGAAATTGCATACGATTCTGTTACTCCTTCCATGGAAAACCAATTCCACAGAACATAAGACCTCATTCTACAAGGGCAACAGCCACTACCACAGCCTTCTTACGAGGAGTGGCAACCAAAGACATTATTGAGGCGGCTACTTGGACCTCCGTGCATACATTTGCCAAGTATTATAATTTGCCTCTATATTCCAGATCCCGAGCAGGGTTTGCCACTGCTGTACTGCAAGGGATCCTAAACGCACCATAATCTACTTTTATCCTCCTCCCCTAGTTGGCTATGGTATTCTACCCAGTTGTTATGACTGCAGATGCATCCATGAAGGACATAGTACAGTTTTGTACCTACCATAAATGTAGATGTCCGAACTGGATAGCATCTGCAGTCAGGATTACCTCCCTCCTTCCCCTCTGTGGTACTCTAGGGTGGTTACCCTCCTAATAGCTAGCTGGTGGGGGAGTCTTTATGGTGTATTTGTTTGTATATATGTACATACATGCTTATTTTTGTGTTTACCTCTATCTTTTGGAAACATTGGCATCTATCCAAATTTTAGCCTTCAAGAGGGCTACTGGCATCTGGGGCAAGAAACACTGAGGAAAATGGCGGCGGCTGATGCTTTTATACCGAAGACCAACAAAGATGACGTCGGGTGAAGTGCGACATCAGCGAAGCCGGACCCAGACTTTGGAATCCGGCCGACTGAAGGGCTGCCTGGCGACAGGACAACCCAGTTGTTATGACTGCAGATGCTATCCAGTTCGGACATCTACATTTATGGTAGGTACAAAACTGTACTTTTTGCCAAAGGGATGACTATACACTTTTTGGCGTTTAGCTTGAGGCCATGGCTCTGGCACCAGTTGTCTGTTTCTATGAGGCCCTTTTGGAGGATGCTTGTGTCGGCTGGAGAGTCGATTATGGCGCCCAGTTTGCAGTCATCTGCGAACTTGGTCAGCCACAGTCCTTCCGTGTTGGCCTGTACCTCCGAGAAATATATACTGAACAAGAGAGGTCCCAGGACTGAGCCTTGTGGGACGCCACTTGTAACTGGTTTGGAGTCTGACATGGCTCCAGCAATTCTAACCATGTGGGTTCTGTCCTTGAGCCAGTTTGCAACCCATCTAGTGACATAGGGGTTTATATTTAAGCTGGTGAGCTTAACTATAATGCCCGAGTGGGGGTATTGTATCGAAGGCTTTTGCGAGGTCCAGGTAGGCTGTGTGGACCACCTTCCCCTCGTCAATGGCCTTGGTGACTGTTTCAAAGAAATCAACCAGGTTTAAGAGGCAGGATCTGTTCTTAACAAAGCCAAACTGGGTAGGATCCAGTGTATGTAGGTCCCCAATATCTTTATTTATGAGGTCCATGATTATCCTTTCCATAGCTTTGCAGACCAAGCTAGTCAGGCTTATGGGGCGATAGTTTCCAGGATCCGTTGAGGCACCACCTTTGTGGAGAGGGACCACAGTTGCTGTATGTCACTCTTTGGATACATATCCTGTAGTAAGGCTGAGATTGAACAGTAGTTTTATGTTTGAGTTTAGCTCCTCTTGGAGTTCATGTAGGACGCAGCCCGGGACACCGTCTGGTCCCATTGATGCTGTGTTTTTTGCTTTGGAGAGGGCGGCTCTTACCTGAGCATCCGAGATGTCGGGGGGGGGGAGAAGTTTGCGCTGAACCTGTCAGCTAGGATGTTGGCAGTGTCTGTGGGTTCGGTGTATTTTTTGTCATTTTGGACTAATTCTGAGCATATCTGGGAATTCCCACCCAGGTTCCTAACATAACTAAAGAAAGCCTTGTGATTATCCTTAGTGTCCTGTGCAATTTTTCTCTCTAAGCTGGCCTTAGATGATTTTATGAGTGCCCGTAGTTTTTTGCTAATACTGATCAGAGATGCCTTCCCTTTTTGGAATTTTGCTCTATCATTTAGTAGCTTCCTCCTTCTATTGTATAGCTTGTTTATGGCTGGGGTCCACCAGACAGGACGTCTGCCTTTGGCGGATTGGGTCTTGGTTTTTATTTGGGATCGCATGATCCATGCATTCCTGAAGGTGTTCATAGAATGCGTTTATAAAGGATTCTGCGGTCTGGGCCGTATTTTCCACAGGCCCGTGGGCTTTGAAGGATTCCACCTCAGTTTTGAGGAGTGTGAAATTTGCTTTAGAGAAGTTTTTCACTGTGGTTTTCTGGGCAGGGGGTGGTGTCGGGATGTGAACATCCAGTGAGATTAGTTTATGGTCTGATCTTACCAGTGAGGGATATACTTCTGGTCTGGAGCATAGAGTCCCCATGTTGGTGATGATCAGGTCCAGTATGTTTTTCCCTCTTGTGGGAGTGGTAACAAGTTGTTCCATAGCATTTGAGTTTATAAATTCTAGGAACCTTTGGGCTAGGGTGTTGGAGCTAGAGTAATGCTCCCAGTCTATGTTTGGGTAGTTGAAGTCGCCCAATATAATGGTGTTTGGAGAGACCTTCATAATTTCCAGTGTTCTCATGAAGGCCGAGTGGGGTTCCTGGGTTGGGGAGGGTGGTCTGTAGCAGGCTATAAACTGGAAGGCAGTTTTACCCACTGTTAGTTGCACATGGATAGTCTCTGATGCTTCGTGCTGTGCCACCAACCTGGAGGTGTGGGTATCTTTGACGAATATTGATACTCCTCCTCCTTTTGTGGTTCGGTCCAAGTTTTGGGGCCGAAAAGCATGGTATGAGGTATAACCTGGTAGTGCTGGGTTGCTCTCGGGAGCCTTGAACCAGGTTTCTGTTACTGCACAGATATCGATTTTCTCCATGCTAAGGAGAGTTTCGAGTGCGTGCATCTTGAGGTTTAGACTTCTGGCGTTGAGTAGCATTACTCTTAGTTTCTTATCCCTTGTGATACCTATGGAGGTGGATTTGTCTTTTGAGCCTTGCCTAAAAAAGGCACTATGGGGGTAGCAAGAGCCTTTGCCAATATCCGAAAGCCCAGGGGTGACAGGTGCAGGCCGTCCCTAGCGAAGCATCGTGGCTTGTCGAGCATGTCATCCCAGGCTAACAGGCATTGGATCCCCTTTGAATGACACCAATAATTAAGCCAATTGTTGAAATTGATCTTCTTGTCTTCATATTGTGGCATCATTCTTGGTGAGGGTAAGATGCTACTCGGGATATTCACAAAGTGCTTGGCTCCAGCCGTTGCTTACTGCAGTTAGAGAAATATTCAAATTTACCCATACTTGACGATTGCCTGATTCAGGGGGACAGTCAGGAATTGCAATTTCAGCACCTGACCTTTGTAGAGAGACTCCTAACTTCTCTAAGGTATACCATCAATGAAAATAAATCACATCTGATGCCCAGCTAAAAGATTGTATTCCTGGGAGCAAGCTTGAACACAACTTCCCAGATGGCATTCCAAACTCAAGAAAAGCAGGTTTATTTGACAACTTATTTCAAACTACTGGCCACCCAAACCCAGCTATCTGCAAGAAAAATACTGCAAGCCCTAGGGTTCATGGCCTCATGTATTCTACTGATTCCATATGCAAGACTGCAAAGTGCCTAGCTCCAGCCATTGCATTTTGCAGGCAGAGAAATATTCAGATTTACGCATACTTGGACTGTTGCCTGATTCAGGCAGAGAGTCAGGAGTTGCTGATGTCCTTCAAGGATGCATCTGCAGTCCTTACAAATGGGTTGTCCTGTCGTCAGGCAGCCCTTCGGTCGGCCGGATTCCAAAGTCTGGGTCTGACCTCGGCTGGTGTCGCACTTCACCCGACGTCATAGCTGCAGTTCGGGTATAAAGGCATCAGCCGACGCCATTTTCCTCAGTCTTTCTTGCCGCGTGGCGCCCGAAGCAGAAGCTGTTCGCATGTGCCGGTCGGTCAGATCCAGAGATTACTACTACCGAATACTACTTCGAAGACTTCTAAAAAGCTAAGTACCCCGTTGGGGACTCTTTCTTGCCTCAGCCGATGTCAGAAAAAGTAAATAACTGTTTAACTTGTGGGAAACAAATACCTCATAAAGATTTCCACTCTTACTGCTTACCTTGTTTAGGCCCAGACCACGACGTAGCAGCTTGTTTAGCCTGTGCTTCTTTCAACCGAGCGCTTAGGCGTCTGTCGGAGTTTGCTGAACAGTTTTTCGGCTCAGATTTTGCGTACATAATGCCGTCGGATCCTCCGACTACTCAAATTGTTAAGAAAAAGAAAGGACCGACACTCGCGGTCCGCGGTTTCGCCGAAACCGCTGTTAAGCAAACGCGAGTGTCTCTGTTTCGGCGAAACCGAGCAAACGGTTCAATCTTCAGCGAATCCATGACTACTACCGAGGCCCCTTCTACCCTAGTTGAATCGGCCTCTGAAGTTTTACCTACTACTGTGGTTTCACAAGATTTATCGGACACCATCCCCTTGGATGTTTCTACCCCAGCACGTGGTGCTGCTAGGCCTCCTGCAGCCATGTCTATAAAGGCCTTTGCCAGGGCTAAAGCAGCCAAAACTTCTAAGTCTGTGCCTGTTAAGCCCCCCTCTCACAGGCCCAGTTCCAGTTCCCAAATGCTTACTCTGGCAGAGGATCTCATCTCTTTAATAAGGGGATCCCAATCTCACCCAGACAGGGCCTCTCAACCTCCAGAAAAGAGACCTAGAGCAGAGCCCCCTGAACCAGGGTCCTCAGATGACTCTTCTGATGATACAGACAATACAGACCATCCAGAGGCTCCTTTTTCTACTTATGAAGATTCCGATGCTGAAGAATCGATTCCTTCTGCCTCTCCACCAGAGGAATTTTCCTTTGGGGAAACATTACATGCCATGAGAGAGCAATTCCAATGGCAGGGACAAGATTTCTCAGATTCAAGAAAAAGGCTTAGGACCTTTTTACATTTACCGCAACATAGGCCTTTAGCTATACCTCCAGTTCTTCCTGTTGTGGATGATGCAGTTAATGATGCTTGCACTGCTCCTGATACCTTACCTCCAGTCCCTGCTAAGCCCGATTGGTTCTACAGGGTCCCGGACACTCATCACCATTTATACAAGGCTCCTTTTGCAGATCCTGAGACTATCTCCCAGGGGCCTAAGGCAGTAGCTTCGACCTCAGCGAAAAACCCTCTCCCTTCTGAAAGGGAATCCAGGTCCTTAGAGAGATGGGGTAAAAAAGTATACACCTCTGCTACTCTCTCAGCTAGAGCATTGAACTGTCAGTTTCATATGATGCAATACCAAGAGTTTATGCTTGATCAGTTAACTAAGAAACTGTCCTCTGATGATTCCTTAGATAAGAAATATGTTCTAGAAATGGTGAATAACTTTCAGCAGGTTAGTAACCATTCCTTAAAATGTGGCTATGATGCACTGGAGGCTTCATTTAGATCAGCCATGACTGGCACAGTTATAAGAAGGCATGCATGGTTGAAAGAACAGGTCTTGCCGGATCATGTTAAAGCAAAACTATTAGATGCTCCTATGGATAAGGTCAGTTTGTTTGGTTCTCCTGCCCAACAGGTACTGAAGAAAATGGAAGAGAAGGCAAAATCTGTACAAACAGTGGAAGATTTCTTACAGGTTCAGCCCCCAAGGTTTAGCAGGAACTGGCCTTCCAAAAATTGGTCCTTTCCAGACTCCTCTAAAACTCAGAGAGGCAGGAATAGGCGTTCAAGAGGCAGAAATCAATCCAGAGGAGGTGCCTACAGGGGACGCCAGTGGCAAGGCAACAACCAACGAGGCACAGACACAACCACTACCACTGCAACAGGACAATCACAGTGACTTGGCTCTGACACCGCCTACCAGGGAACAAATAGCAGCACCCTTAGGCGGAAAGTTAGCCTAACTGGCACTATATCACAAGAGACAAGTGGATTTTGCAAACTATAGACCAAGGCTACAGGTTTCATTTCCACACTTTACCAGTAAAAAGAGGAATGCCAAACCTACCACCAAATCAAAAGACAGAAGCTCTAAAACAAATAGCTCAATTAGCAAAGATGAGAGCTGTGGAAAGGGTACCACCTACAGAACAAGGCAAGGGATTTTACTCCAGACTCTTCCTGGTACCAAGAAAAGAGAAAAATTGGAGGCCTATTCTCGACCTGTCCGCTTTAAACACATTCATCATTGTTCCAAAATTCAAAATGCTGATCCTACAGCAACTTCTTCCCATGCTGGGCAAGGAGTATTGGCTGGTAACTCTAGATCTCAAGGAGGCATACCTGCATGTCCCCATACGACCAAATTGCAGAAGATACCTCAGATTTCTTGCAGGATCAGAGCATTATCAATTCTCAGCATTGCCCTTTGGCTTATCTACTGCGCCCGAGTGTTCACGAAATGCCTGGCATCAGTAATCGCTCACTGCAGGCTTCAGGGAATCCAAATTTATCCATACCTGGATGACTGCCTGATGCAAGCGGACAACAAAAACAAGCTGACACAAGACTTACAAAGAGTCATTTGCTTACTACAAGCCCTGGGATACACAGTTGATTTAAAAAAGTCAAGACTGATACCATCCCAAACAATAACCTTCTTGGGTGCAGAATTGGACACAGTAAAACAGATGGCATTCCTAACTGCAGAAAAACAAGAACAACTTCCTCTCTACTTCTTGGCATTAACAAAGCAGAACAAACTAACAGCAAGGAAAGTACTGCAGGCCTTGGGCTTCATGGCATCCTGCATAATCCTGGTCTCCCATGCCAGACTGCATATGAGAAAGCTACAGTGGTACCTAAAGAATTTATGGTCTCAACACAGGCACAGCTTAGAAACCGAAATACCACTAATCCCATGCCTGAAACAAGAGTTCCTATGGTGGGCTCAGGCATGCCAGTCAAACCCAGGTTTGCCCTTCCACAGCATTCAACCAAGCCAAACCATCACAACGGACGCCTCAGACCTCGGTTGAGGGGCCCACATGCTGGACAAGTGCATACAAGGCTTATGGACTCCAGATCAGCTGCACCTGCACATAAGTCAAAAAGAAATGCTGGCAGTAAAACTAGCAATCCAGAATTTCAGACCATTCCTCCAAGAAGGCCAATTGATAAGGACAGACAACACCACAGTCATGTGGTACATCAACAAACAGGGAGGCACTCATTCATACCCTCTATGCCGAATGGCTCTGGACCTATGGAATTTGGCTCTGAGTTACAACATTCAGTTACAGGCAATATTTGTACCGGGGAAAGAAAACATCCTAGCAGACATGTTAAGCAGAGCTACCTCGGATGCTCACGAATGGATGCTACACCCAGACATCTTCAAGGCCATCACAAAGAAATGGGGACTGCCACAAATAGACCTATTCGCATCCCCACTCAATCACCAGCTCAAGAAATTCTGCACAAGGACATACCACCCACTTGCTTGGAAGGTGGACTCTCTATCCTTCAGTTGGAAAGGCCTGACAGCATATGCATTTCCACCTCTTCCTTTGATGCACAAGGTACTATTGAAAATCAAAGAGGAACGTCCAAGGATAATTCTGATGGCTCCAGATTGGCCAAGACAACATTGGTATCCATTACTGAGGAGCATGTCTCGGGGGGGAAAAAGTGGACACTACCCCTGATTCCTTTGATGTTAACTCAGAGCGACTACAACATCCTGCATCCAAACCTGAAAACTCTGCAACTGACTGCCTGGAACTTTACATAAGAGCAACTAACCCAGATTTATCCCAAAGGGTTAAAGACATTATCCTTGAGGCCCGCAGACCTTCAACAAGAAGGAACTATGCAGGAAAAGGTTTCTCATTTGGAGTACTGAAACGGGGAAAGATGTGTCAAAGGTAGACATTGCCAACATCCTGGAGTATTTGGCAGAGCTTCTCCATACAGGCCTGTCCTATTCTTCCATCAAGATACATGCATCAGCTATTTCTGCAGAATACAGCTTCGATCCCCCTGTCTTTTCACATCCTCTACTCAGGCAGTTTCTGAGAGGAATTAATGTAAAACCTCCTAGGAAACCACCATTACCAGCATGGGACTTGAACTTTGTGCTAGAAAAATTGACTCTTCCCCCCTTTCGAACCAGCAGCAACAGCAGATCTTCAACACCTATCCTGGAAAACTGCTTTCCTGCTGGCAATTACTTCAGCAAGAAGGGTTTCGGAACTGCAGGCTTTAATGGCAGTACAACCCTTCCTAATCTTCCATCAAGATAGTGTCCATGAGAACTAATCCTGCATTTATGCCTAAGGTGGTATCCAGAGTGTCTCTAAACCAGGCAGTCCACCTACCTACCTTCTTTCCCAATCCACAGAACAGGGGGGAAAGACTGCTGCATACCTTGGATGTACATAGACAGTTGCGCTACTACCTGGACAGAACCAAGGGCAATAGAAAAACTGACCAGCTTCTGGTAGCATATGCAACAGGAAGGGAAGGAAAAGCAATTTCCAAACAGACAATCTCCAAGTGGATAGGAAATTGCATTAGATTCTGTTACTCCTACCATGGAAAGCAAATCCCACAGAACATAAGGCCTCATTCTACAAGGGCTACAGCCACTACCACAGCTTTCTTACGAGGAGTGGCTACCAAGGACATTATAGAGGCTGCTACTTGGACCTCCGTGCATACATTTGCCAAGCATTATAACTTACCTCTATACTCTAGATCCCGAGCAGGGTTTGCCACTGCTGTTTTGCAAGGGATCCTAACTACACCATAATTTCTTCTTCCTCCTCCCCTAGTTTGGCTATGGTATTCTACCCATTTGTAAGGACTGCAGATGCATCCTTGAAGGACATAGTACAGTTTTGTACCTACCATAAATGTAGATGTCCGAACAGGATAGCATCTGCAGTCAGGATTACCCACCCTCCTTCTCTCTGTGGTATTCCTAGGGTATTTGCCCACCTAATAGCTAGCTGGGGGGGATCTCTTATGGTGTATTTGTTTGTATATATGTACATACATGCTTATTTTTTGTGTTTGCCTTCTACCTTTTGGAAACATTGGCATTTATCCAAAATTTAGCTATCCAAGAGGGCAACTGGCATCTGGGGCAAGAAACACTGAGGAAAATGGCGTCGGCTGATGCCTTTATACCCGAAGAACTGCAGCTATGACGTCGGGTGAAGTGCGACACCAGCCGAGGCCAGACCCAGACTTTGGAATCCGGCCGACCGAAGGGCTGCCTGACGACAGGACAACCCATTTGTAAGGACTGCAGATGCTATCCTGTTCGGACATCTACATTTATGGTAGGTACAAAACTGTACTTTACAACACCTGGCATTTGTAAAGAGACTTCTAACTTCACTGGGGTACACCATCAACAAGAAGAAATCACACCTGTTACCCTGCCAGCAGATTGTATTCCTGGGAGCAAGCTTGAACACAACTTCCCAGATAGCATTCCTCACTCCAAAGAAACGAGTTCATTTGAAAACCTCTACTTCAAACTACTGGCCACAAAAACCCAGCTATCTGCAAGGAAAATCCTGCAAGCCATGGGATTCATGGCCTCTTGCATTCTGTAAATTCCATATGCAAGACTGCATATGAGGAAACTTCAGTGGTATCTAAAAAGTCTATGGTGTCATCATTCTCAGGACTTGGAAACAATGATTCCTATCATTCCTTGTCTAAGGGCAGAGTTCCTTTGGTGGGCGGAGGCCTGCTACCACAACAAGGGACTCCCTTTCACTCTATCCCCTGCCGCCCAATTCCTAACAGACGGATCAGACTACGCATGAGGGGCTTGCATGCAGGGCAGTGCATTCAGGGCAAATGGAACCCAAAACAGATGCACCTGTATATCCATCAAAAAGAAATGTTAGCTGTACAGAATGCTCTGACAGCCTTCAAGGACGTTATTCTTCCAGGACGGCTATTGGTAAAGACAGCACCACAGTTATGTGGTATATAAACCAACCGGGAGGAACCCATTCCTACCCACTCTGCAGACTAGCCATGTCTCTGTGGAACACAGTCTTGATCTACCAAGTGAACCTACAAGTTCAATTCCTGAAAGGCAAACGACTTGAGCAGAAATCTCATGGACCCACACGAATGGAAACTGGAACCCACAATGCTCAAGCTCTTGAGCAAATGGGGGACACCAGAGGTAGACCTGTTTGCCTCCCCAAAGAACTACCAATTGAACAAATTCTGCACCAGAACCTCCCCACAAGCTTGGAAAGTGGATGCCCTGTCCTTTTCCTGGAAAAGCCTCTCAGTTTATGCCTTTTCCTCCTCTGCCTCTCCTCTCAAAGGTTCTACTAAAGATCAAACAGAACAAGCCAAGGACAATACTGATTGCGCCAGATTGGCCACGCCAGCACTGGTACTCCTTGCGCAGTCTGACAGTGCTACAACCTTGGCATCTGCCTCAGACCCCTTTCCTGCTCTCCCAGCCAGCGGGCCAGATTCTGCACCCTCAGCTTCAAACCCTCAACCTTTGCAGCCTGGCTGAATTCCCTGAGCTCACCTCCAGCAACCCTCAGTAAGCAGGTGCTGCATGTCATTCTTGAGACAAAAAAAGTGGAAGAGATGCTGTTCCTGGAGCCAGGCTCAGGGGATGGGCGCAATGGTGCCCATTTTACCTCATATTTTAGATTATTTAACAGAAATGCTCCATAAGGGCCTGTCTTTCTCTTCAATTAAGATTCATGCCTCTGCCATATCAGCACATTATAATACTGAGCCACCCGTCTTCTCTCATCCCCTGCTAAAACAATTCCTTAGAGGGGCCAAAAATGTAAGACCCCCCCCCCCAGGAGAGCTCCCACTCCAGCCTGGAACCTTAACTTTGTATTGAAAAAACTCAATCTTCCCCCCTTTTGAACCAGCTACTACAGCAGAGTTGAAATTCCTTTCTTGGAAAACAGCTTTACTTCTAGCCATCACTTCAGCAAGAAGAGCGTCTGAACAGCAGGCCCTCATGACAGTGGAACTTTTATCTTCCATGTGGACAGGGTTTCCCTCTGGACTAATTCATCCTTTATGCACAGGGTGATGTGTAGTGTGCCTCTAAATCAGTCCATTCATTTGCCTACTTTTTTCCCTAATCCTCAGAAAAAAAGGGAAAGGATACTGCATTCTCTGGGCGTACACAGACAGCTTAGATTCTATTTGGACAGGACTAACCCTCTCAGAAAATCTGACCAGCTGCTAGTTTAGCTTTGCTGCTGGGGCAGAGCGCAAGGCCATTTCAAAGCAAACCATTTCCAGATGGATAGCAGATTGCATCCATTTCTGCTGCAAACATCATGGAAACCCTACCCCACAAGGGATAAGAATACATTCCACCAGGGCTGCATCTACCTCTACTGCATTTCTCAGAGGAGTCCCCACCTGGGACATCTTGGAAGCTGCAACCTGGAGCTCTGTACCTACTTTCACCAAGCATTAGCACCCGCCTGTCTTTTCTAAATCCAGAGCTAGATTTGCCACAGCAGTCTTACAGTGCCTTATTGCTAGCCCTAATTCTCTTTAACTACCTCCACCCTTCCTTAGCTTTGGGAATCAACCCAAATGTGATGACTGCAACAGTGAAACACGAAGAAGATAGTACAGTTGTGTACACTTAACATAAATGTAGATGTTCGAGTGTATTCACTGTGTTGCAGTTCTGGTTACCCTCCCTCCAGCCTCCCCCCCCTGACTTCTCTTGACTTTTACCTTTCGTCCTCGTTTGGCATGTACTATTTCATGTTTATTTGCTTTTTGCTGGGGGTATTCCATACCATTTAATTGCTTCCTGTTGTGGGGGCACCTGACATCTAAGACAAGTAAAACTGATGTAATGGCGTCAGCTGCATGTTTTATATCCATGACGTCATGGAAGAAGCGACCGCATCCACAGAAATCCGAAGACTGGTATTCAGGCCAGTTGAGGGCTACCTGCAGGCAGATAACCAAATGTGATGACTGCATACGTTTATGGTAAGTGTACACAACTGTACTTTGTGGTACATAAGCAAGCAGGGGGGGAGCTCACGCCTACCCACTCTGTAGTTAGCCATGACTCTGTGGAACACAGCCTTAAGCAACCAAGTGCACCTGCAAGCTCAGTTTCTGCCAGGGAAACAAAATTCACTGACAAACGTAAGCAGAAATCTAATGGACCCACACAAGTGGAAACTGGAACCAAACTCATTCAAACTTCTAAGGAGGACCTCTTTGCGTCCCCCCAAAACCAACTAAACAAATTTTGCACCAGAATTCCCCACCGCCAAGCTTGGAAAGTGGATGCCCTATCCTTCACATGGGAAAAGCTCTCAATCTATGGCTTTCCCCCTCTGCCCCTCCTTCCAAAGGTACTCCTCAGGATCAAACAAGACAGGCCAAGAACAATCCCTATTGCACCAGACTGGCCACACAAGCACTGGTACCCACTCCTATGCAGTCGGACAGCAGTGCCACCCTGTCACATACAGCAGACCCCCCTCTCTGCTGTCCCAGCAGGAGGGACAGATTTGCATCCTCAGCTACAAACCCTGAACCTGGCAGCCTGGCTTATTCCCTGAATACATTACCAGCAACCCTTGGCAAACGGGTGCTGGATGTTATTCTTGAGGCCAGGAGACCCAGTACTAGAAAATCCTATTCAGAAAAGTGGAATAGATACTTTTCTTGGAGCCAGTCCCAAGGGAAGGACACAGCATGCCCTCCTTGCTTTAAATCCCTAGATTATGTAGCAGAGCTGCTCCACAAAGGCCTCTCCTCATCAATTAAGATTCATGCCTCTGCCATCTCCGCTCATTACAATTCTGAGCCAGCCCTCTTCTCTCACCCTCTGATCAAACAGTTCTTGAGAGGAGCCAACAATTTAAGACCCCCAAGGAGAGCTTCCACTCCTGCTTGGGACCTTAACTTTGTACTAGAGAAGCTTACGCTTCCCCTTTTGAGCCTGCTGCTATAGCAGAGTTAAAATTCCTCTTTTGGAAAACGGTCTTACTGCTAGCCATCACTTCAGCAAGAAGAGTGTCTGAGTTACAGGCCCTTATGGCTGTGGAACCCTTCATTGTCTTCCATGTGGATAGGGTTTCCCTCGGAACTAACCCATCTTTTATGCCCAGTATGGCTCTAAACCAGTCCATCCATTTACCAACCTTTTTTCCTAATCCTCAGAGTAAAGGGGAAAGGATCCTGCACTCCTTGGATGTGCACAGACAGCTCAGGTTCTACCTTGACGGGACTAAACCTTTCAGAAAATCTGACCAACTGCTGGTCAGCTTTGCTACAGGGGCAGAGAGGGCAAGACCATTTCAAAACAAACCATTTCTAAATGGATAGCACACTGCATCCATTTCTGCTACAAGCACGGTGGAAACCTACCCCACAGGGGGATCAGGCCTCATTCCACTAGGGCTACCGCAACCTCTACAGCTTTTCTCAGGGGAGTCCTTACCAGGGACATCCTGGAGTTCTGTAAACAACTTTACCAAGCATTACCACTTAGCTATATTTTCCAAATCCAAAGCTGGATTCGCCACAGCAGTCTTACAAGGTCTGCTAGCCAGCCCTACTACTTCTTGACTGCCTCCTCCCTTCCTCAGCTTTGGGAATCAACCCGTGTGTGATGACTGAAACAGTGAAAACTAAGAACATAGTACAGTTGTGTACACTTACCATAAATGTAGATGTTCTAGTGTATTCACTGTTGCAGTCCTGGTTACCCTGCCTCTAGCCCCCTGTCTTTCTATACTTTCTACCTGTCCTCTTTTTTGTCCATATCTTATGGAAATGGTATTTATTTTTTACTGGAGGTGTTCCACACCATTTGATTGCTTCCTATTTTGGGGGCTCCTGATACCTGGGGCAAGAAAAACTAATGTAATGGTGCCGGCTGCATGTTTTATACCCCTGACGACCTGACGTCATGGATGAGGCGACAGCATTCGACGCAGAAATCCCAAGACACTGGTATTCGGGCCGACTGAGGGCTACCTGCAGGCAGATAACCTAAGTGTGATGACTGCAACAGTGAATACACTCTAAAATCTACATTTATGCAAGTGTACACAACTGTACTTTATTGGCTGCACCCTTGTACAAAGACAACTTATTTGGCACTAAGGCAGAGGAGGCCTTAAAGGTGGAAGAAAAAGCTAAATCTGTGCAGGCAGTCAAGGATTTCCTACAGGTCCAGCCACCCAGGTTCAGTAGGCATTGCTCCTTCAAGCACTGGTCCTTTCCTGCTCCCACCAGGTCAGTTCAGCCCAGACCCCCCCCCCCCCAGACAGCAGCCACAGGGAATGCACAGGTCATAGCAGTGGAGTTCCTCCACTTCAAAACCAATGAGTTCTCAGCCCCCCGCTCCACGGTAAGAACTCACAATGACTCTCCTCCCCCACCACCTCCCTCTGCTCACCTGTACTTACTCCTAGGAGGAAAACTCTCCTTTCACACAAGCACCTTGGGGCACCATTACCAATGATTGCTGGGTCCTCAATATAGTGTCCCAGGGATACAAAGTTTCTTTCCACACTCTTCCAACCCCAAAAGGGTTCCCAAATCTACCTCCAAACCAGTGGACAGAGACGAAAAAGCAAGTCCTTTCCCCTGCTCTGAGAGCAATAGAGCATGTTCCTGCAGAACAGGTAGGCCAAGGTTTCTACTCTAGACTTTTTCTGGTACCCAGAAAAGAGGGCACCTGGTGCCCCATCCTTGATCTATCCATTTTAAACACATTCCTGGTGATACCAAAATTCAAAATGCTCACCCTCCAGCATCTGCTACCCATGCTCTCAAAGGATGCTTGGCTAGCCACCCTAGATCTAAAAGAGGCCTACCTCCACATTCCTATCAGGGAATCATGCAGGAAATGTCTACGTTTCAGGACAGGATCTCTGCACTTTCAGTTCTCTGTACTTCCCTTTGGCTTATCTACTGCTCCCAGAGTTTTCACAAAATGTCTGGCTCCCGCCATTGCCTTTTGCAGATAAAGGAATATCCAAATTTAACCATAATTCAGGCAGACAGTCAGGAAAAGCTGCTTGTAAAGTCCCTACTGACCTCCCTCGGGTACACTATCAACAAATAGAAATCCAAACTGGTACCCACCCAAAGGATTATATTCCTGGGAGCAAGCCTGGACATGGCATCCCAGATGGCATTCTTTATACCACAAAAGCAAACTTACCTGACAGCCTATTTCTCTCAGCTAGCCACCAGATCCCAGTTATCTGCAAGGAAAATCCTGCAAGCTCTGGGGTTCATGGCATCTTGCATTCTACTCATTCCATATGCCAGACTGCATATGAGGAAACTTCAATGGTACTTAAAACGCCTTTGGTGTCAACACTCTCAAGACCTGGGAACTTATACCAATGATATCTTGCCTAAGAAACTATTTTCTTTGGTGGGCAGCAGCATGCTCCTACAAAAAGGGACTACCTTTCTCATCACCCCCTGCTCGCCCAGACCCTCACCACAAACTCATCATATTATGTCTGGGATACGCACCTGGATGGCAGGTGCATATAGGACCAATGGAGCCCACAGAAAACCATCTGCACATCATCCGAAAAGAGATGGGTGTCCAGCATGCATTGACAGCTTTCAGGCCCCTTCTCTCCCCAGGGATTCTCCTGATAAAAACAGACAAAAACACTGTGTGTGGTATATCAACAAACAGAGAGGGACTCACTCCTACCGTCTATGCCGGCTGGGCATGATCCTATGGCACACAGCCTCTGCCATGCAATTCCACCTGTTAGCACGATTCCTGCCAGGTTCTCTAAACTCTCTGGCAGACCACTTAAGCAGAAGTACCTTCACCCTGATAACTCAGAAATGGGGCACCCTGAAGGTCTACCTTTTTGCTTCCCACACCAACCATCAGCTCAGCAAGTTCTGCACCAGGGAGCATCACTGCATGGCTTGGAAAGTGGATGCCCTTTCCTTCCCCTGGGTAAATCTTATAAGTTTATGCTTTTCGTCCACTACCTCTCATCTCCAGGGTACTGCTCAAAATAAGGATGGAAAAAACGAGGGCAATTCTTTTTGCTCTAGGCTGCCTCGCCAGCACTGGAAGTCACTGCTGTGCAGCCTGTCCCCACTGCCACCATGGCATCTGCCTCAGACCCCAACCCTCCTGACCCAGAGGGAAGGAGAATTCATGCATCCTCAATTGCAGACCCTCAATTTGGCAACCTGGTTTATTCTCTGACCACTGATCAATCTGCCAACCTCAGTAAACAGGTTCTAGATGATGTTCTTAATGTTTCACTGTTGCAGTCATTACATTTGGGTAATCTGCTGGCAGGTTGCCCTTAGTCGGCCTGAATTCCAAAGTCTCTTGGGTTCTGCGTCGGTTGCTGTCTACTCTTCCATGACGTCAGGTCATCAGGGGTATAAAACAAGCAGCCGGCGCTATTTTCTTTAGTCTTTCTTGCCGCGCGGTGCCCGAAGCAGAAGCATTTCACAAGTGCCGGTCAACCGACTCCCGAAATATTCGAGTTTGAGTTTCAGAACCGAAGTCGAACCTTTTTCTTGCTCCATACCGATGTCAGAAAAAGCTAATAATTGTATTACTTGTGGAAAGCAAATACCTTAAGGATTTCCATTTATACTGTATTCCTTGCCTAGGCCCTGATCACAACATGCCTGGCTGTTGGTTTTGTGCTAGATTTAACCAACACACTATTAAGCATTGGTATAGTTTTGCCTCAAAGTATTTTGAAAAGCGATTTAACTACCCAGAAATGTCGGGTAGCAATCAGACTACCGGAGTACATAAAAAATGCAAAGAAAAGGACAGACACAGTCTAGGTCCAAAACAGACGACGCTTCTCCTAAACCAGTCGCCGGTACTCAGTGAGGCACTTTCGCAGACACTGATTCCCGCTACTTTTGAGTTGCAGGCCCCTACCGACACCCATGTGGAGTCAGGCATGTCGCGAGATACTCAGAAGTATTGGACCCACGGATGTATCTCCCTCGGATGGGTCCAGAGCCGCTGAGCAGGCACCGGCTTCTGAGGGTGTATTCAGGCCTCAACATTTTTATATCAAACCGATGACAGCTGCAAAACCAAAGACAAAAGCAACTTCTAAAACTTAAAAAAACTGACGCATGAGCCACGTGCACAGGCCTCTATGCCTAAAAAACAGATTATCAAACTGGCTGAAGACCTTATTACCCTGATCACGGGTTCCCATCCCTCCTCCAGATAAGAGGCCTAGGCAAGACACTGATGATGAATATTCAGATCAGGTTTCTATTTCTTCTGATTCCTCTTCTGATCAGGAATTATCTATACTTCCCTATGAGAATTCTGATGCAGAGGAGTCCATACCATCTGCATCACCTGAGGATTATTCATTTGGAGAAACCTTGCATACTTTGAGGGAGCACTTTCACTGGGAGAGTCAAGATTTCTCAGAATCAAAAAAGAGGTTCAGGGATTTCCTTCTCCCTCAGCACAGGCCTTTAGCCATACCCCCTTTTTTAGACATTGTGGATGATGTGTTTTCATAGTCAAGCTTGACACCTGACTCCTTACCTCCAGCAAGCCTGACAGATATTACAGGGTCTCCGACTCTCACAAAATTTTATTTAGAAACCCTCCTGCTGATCCTGAAACTATTTCACAGGGTCCAAATGGAGTTAAGGCCTCAACAGCAAAAAATCCTACCCCCTCTGACAGAGATTCAAGGGCACTGGATAGATGGTGGAAAAAGGTTTACACATCTACAACCTTGGCAATTAGGGGCTTTAACTGCCAGTTTCATATGCTGAAGTATCAACAACATGTTATCGGATTGCTGAAACAGAAAATGATTTTGATTTCTGAATGTGCAGAAAATAAAGAATCGCAGGAATTATTGCATGCGGCTGAACAGGTTGGAAAGCATACTTTGCAGTGTGGTTTTGATTCTTTAGAGGCCTCCTGCAGAGCTGCAGTTACTGGATATATGTGATTAGGAGGCATGCCTGGCTAAGGAACAAATTTGCCTGATCATGTTGAAGCTAAATTACTAGATGCACCTTTACAACATGATACTCTGGTATTAAGACAGAATAGGTTTTAAAGAAAATGGAAGACAAAGCTAAGTCTATGCAAACTGTAAAAGACTTCTTACAAGTGCAGCCACCAAGATTCAGTAGACACTGGCCTACAAAAAATTGGTCCTTTCCTGTGTCAGACAGAGGTCAAAGGGGCAAATCCAGACACCCTAAGGGTTCCAGATAGCAGGCACAAGATTCATACAGGTCAAAGCAATGGGGCGCTTCTACCTCCAAATCTGGAGGAAATACAGCAGAAACCTACAGAAAACAGTCCCAGTGACTTCCCTCTGCCTTAACCAAGCACTTATCTTTTGGCAGAACCCTTATGGGGAAAATTAGCACTTTTTGCTCAAAATTGGCAGTTAACCCAGAACAAGTGGGTGCTAAACATAGTATCACAGGGTTACAGATTCCATTTCCATACTCTGCCAATGGCAAACTGTTGGGCAGATCTGCCAAAAAAATCAATGGGCAGAGGCACAGAAACAGGTTATGTCCCTCCTGGATATGGTGGTCATTCAGCCAGTACCAGAACAGGAAAAAGGACAAGGTTTTTACTCAAGACTGTTCTTGGTACCCAGAAAGGGAAGGCCTGGCGGCCAATACTGGATTTATCAATTTTGAACACATACCTGGACATTCCAAAATTCGAAATGCTGACTTTGCAGCAGCTTCTGCCCATGCTGGGCAAGAATGCTTGGCTGGTGACATTGGACCTAAAAGAGGCATACCTGTATGTCCCAATAAGGCAGTCGTGCAGAAGATACCTCAGATTCAAGGCTGGCTTAATGCATTACCAATTCTCTGCACTGTCCTTTGGCTTATCTACTGTGCCCAGGGTCTTTACAAAGGCACCAGTAATTGCATTTTGCAGACAAAGAAGTATTCAAATATATCCTTACTTGGACGACTGTCTCATTCAAGCAGAGAACAAGGACATTCTTCTTCCAACACCTGGTGTTTGTGAAAAGGCTTCTAACATGCCTAGGGTATACAGTAAACGAAAATAAATCACAACTGGTGCCCTCTCAAAAGATAACATTCCTGGGTGCAAGCTTGAATACAACTGCCCAGATGGCTTACTTCACGCCAGACGAGCAAAGGCAACTGACTACTTCAAACTGATGGCAACAAAAACCCAGTTATCTGCAAGACAAATTCTGCAGGCTTTGGGCTTTATGGCATCCTGCATCCTACTGATTTCCATATGCAAGACTGCATATGAGGAAAATTCATTGGTACCTAAAAAGTTTATGGAGTCAACATTGTCACAGTCTTGAAACGATTCCTCTCATTCCCTGCCTAAAACAGGAGTTTCTATGGTGGGCAAAGGCATGTCACCAAAACATGGGGCAGGCCTTCACTCTACCCCCTGCCAGCCAAACCTTAACAGACTCATCAGATTATGCGTGGGGGGCCCACATGGCGGGAAGATGTATTCAGGGCATATGGACCCCAAAACAAATGCATCTACATATCAACCAGAAAGAGATGCTAGCTGTTCAAAATGCCCTGACAACCTTCAAGGACTTCATCCAGGACAACTACTGATAGACTGACAACACCATGGTCATGTGGTATATAAACAAGCAGGGGGGCACGCACTCCTACCCCCTTTGCAGATTAGCCATGGCACTGTGGGGCACAGCTTTGACTTGCCAACTGCATCTTCAAGCTCAATTCATGCTAGGAAAGCAAAATACTCTGGCAGACGATTTAAGCAGAAGCATTATGGATCCTCATGAGTGGAAACTAGATCCACAAGTCTTCAACATGATAAAGAAATCAGGGAGCCCAGACCTAGATCTATTTGCCTCCCCTCAAAATTATCAATTGAAAAGATTCTGCACAAGGACTTATCACAGACAAGTATGAGTAATCCTGGCCTTCCCAGTGGAAATGCTCCATCATGGTATGTAGGGTTTCTCCAAAGGAGTAGTCCTCAGGCGGTGAGGCTGATGGAATTGATTCCTCAGCATCAGAATCCTCATAAGGGGGTAAAGAGTATCCTAGGTCTGAGGATGACTGGGAAGAGATGGACACCTGGTCGGATGAGTCATAGTCTGCATCCTGTCTAGGCCTTTTATCAGGAGGGGGATGGGACCCCCTGATCAGAGTGATTAGGTCTTCGGCCATTTTGAGCATTTGTTTCTTGGGCATGGAGGCCTGTATTTGTTTGTTTGACTTTAAAGGAGGCTTAGACTTAGCTGAGGGTTTAATGCTTAACTGAGTAGGTTTGAAGACCCCCTCTGTAGCTGTGGGCTGCTCAGCTGCTCCGGATCTCTCTGCAAGGTTAGTCTCGGTAGGCTGAAGAACTTGTGCGTCCGAAGGCCCAGTCATCTCCACGTGGGAGTCGGAGGCAGCTTGTGGTTCTACAGAAGCGGTCGTCAGGAGCTGCGGAGGCGCCTCGCTAAAAACCGGAGAACCGGCGACTGGCCTAGAAGAGGCTTCGTCGTCAGGTTAGGGCCTCGGATGCCTATCTTTGTCTCTGCGCTTTTTGTGTATTCCGGTCGTTGGAAGTTCCGACGGCATGGTATAATTGAATTTTCTGCCAAAATAATGGGGAAAATCAAACCCGACGTTTAATAGTGCGCTTGATAAACCTAGCACAAAACTCTGACAACCAGTGACGTCGTGGTCAGGGCCTAGGCATGGGATACAATAGGAATGGAAATCCTTATGAGGTATTTTCTTCCCACAAGAAATACAGTTATTAACTTTTACTGACATCGGTCTGAGGCAAGAAAATGTTTCCCCAACAGGGTACTTGGCTTTGTAGAAGACTTTGGTTCTGGATTCGGAATGAAAATCTCAGGAGATGGCTGACCGGCACTTGCGAACTGCTTTTGCTTCGGGCACCGCGCGGCAAGAAAGACTGAAGAAAATGGCGTCAGCTGCATCTTGTATACTCCTGTCGCACTGACGTCAGGGAGGAGGCAACAACAACTGATGCAGCACTATGACTTTGGAACTCAGGCCGACTGGGGAACCGCCTGAAGGCAGGAATAACCCAAGTGTAATGACTGCAGCAGTGTATACAGTCGAAAATCTACATTTATGGTAGGTACAAAACTGTACTTTCTGCTGCTAGCAATTACTTCAGCAAGAAGAGTCTCGGAGCTACAGGCCCTCATGGCTGTGGAGCCTTTTATCGTATTTTACCCGGACATGGTGTCTGAGGACAAATCCAACATTTATGCCCAAGGTGGTTTCTAGTTTGGCTTTTAACCAAACTATTCATCTGCCAACCTTTTATCCAAATCCACAGAACAAGGGGGAGAGAATTCTGCATTCCTTGGACGTACACAGACAGCTAAGATTCTACTTGAGCAGGACTAAAGCTCTAAGAAAAACTGAGCAATTACTAGTGACCTATGCTGCAGGATCAGAAGGAAAGGCTGTTTCAAAGTGGATAAGCCACTGCATTCGTTTCTGCTACTTACACCATGGTAAACCTGTGCCCAAGGGCATTAGGTCTCATTCCACCAGAGCTGCAACTACTTCAGCAGCCTTTCTCAGAGGAGCACCAACCAAAGGCATTCTAGAGGCTGCTACTTGGAGTTCTGTTCACACCTTTACAAAGCATTATCATTTGCCTCTCTCAGTCCAGGGCAGGCTTTGCCACTGCAATTTTGCAGGACCTTATAGCCGCACCTAATGCTGTTTAGCTCCAGCCTTCCAACCATAGCTTTGGGATTCTACCCAAATGTAATGACTGCAAGAGTGAAATGCGAAGAACATAGTAGAGTTGTGTACACTTACCATAAATGTAGATGTTAGTGTGTTCACAGTTGCAGTCCAGGTTACCCGCCCGCCATCCCTCTTTCATTCTGGAGTTTATCTTTCCTCCTCCTATCTTCTACAACCTAT
This sequence comes from Protopterus annectens, assembly GCF_019279795.1. Classification (NCBI taxonomy): domain Eukaryota; kingdom Metazoa; phylum Chordata; order Ceratodontiformes; family Protopteridae; genus Protopterus; species Protopterus annectens. The sequence goes on from NC_056731.1 coordinate 1,402,252,956, forward strand.
GTGGTGTGTTTGCTTGTAGATGAAGGTAAAGTTTAGATTGATGCATGTATATGTATATATTTTTGCTACCTTTTTGGGGGCACCTGACATCTGGGGCAAGAAAAACTAAAGAAAATGGCGTTGGCTGCTTGTTTTTATACTCCTGATGACCTGACGTCATGGAAGAGGAGGAGACAGCAACCGACGCAGGACCCAAGACTTTGGAATTCAGGCTGAGGGCAACCTGAAAGCAGATTACCCAAATGTAATGACCTACGCTTCAAAGCAGGCTACACGCACTATCAGTTCTCTGCACTGCCCTTGGGCTCATCTACTGCGCCCCCGGTATTCACAAAGTGCCTAGCTCCAGTCATTGCATTTTACAGGAAAAGAAATATTCAAATATACCCATACCTGGACGATTGTCTAATTCAGGCAGAAAGCCAGGACATACTTTTGAATCATCTGGCCTTTGTACAAAGGGTGCTGACTTGTCTGGGGTACACCATAAATGAAAAGAAATCTCATCTGGTACCCTGTCAACAAATTATATTCCTGGGAGCAAGCTTGAATGCAACTTCACAGATGGCTTTCCTCACGCCAGAGAAACAGAATCATTTGATAACCTACTTCAAACAAGTGGCCACAAAAGCCCTGCTATCTGCAAGGCAAATACTGCAAGTCTTTGGGTTCATGGCCTCCTGCATTCTTCTAATTCCATATGCAAGACTGCATGTGAGGAAACTACAATGGTATCTAAAAAGCCTATGGTGTCAACATTCTCAGGATCTAGAAGCAATGATTCCCATCTTACCTTGCCTATGCCTAGAGTTCCTTCGGTGGGGCAGAGGCCTGCCACCAAAACCAGGGCTTACCATTCATGCTACCTCCTGCCACCCAAACCCTAACAGACTCATCAGACTATACATCGGGGCTCACCTGGCAGGGAAGTGCATTCAGAGCAAATGGAACCCAAGTCAAATGCACCTGCATATCAATCAAAATGAAATGTTAGCTGTGCAGAACGCTCTGACAGCCTTCAAGGACCACATTCTTCCAGGACAACTAATGGTGAAGACGGACAACACCACTGTTATGTGGTACATAAACAAGCAGGGGGGTACACATTCTTACCCCCTCTGCAGACTAGCCATGGCATTGTGGAACACAGCCTTGAGCTACTAAGCGAATCTACAAGCTCAGTTCCTGCCAGGGAAACTAAATACACTGGCAGACGGATTAAGCATAAACCTCATGGACCAACACCAGTGGAAACTGGAACCAAGGATTTTCAGCATGTTGATAAGCAAATGGGGGAGCCCAGATATAGACCTGTTCGCCTCCCCCAGAACTATCAATTGGACAAGTTTTACACAAGGATTCCCCACAAACAAGCTTGGAAAGTGAAAGCTCTGTCCTTCAGCTGGAAAAACCTATCCGCTTATGCCTTTCCTCCTTTGCCTCTGCTTTTCAAAGTACTACTAAAGATCAAACAGGTCAAGCCAAGGATGATTTTGATTGCACCAGACTGACCACGCCAACACTGGTATCCCCTCTTGCGCAGTGTGTCACAGTTGGCCCCATGGCACCTGCCTCAGACTCCTTCCCTGTTGTCTCAGCAGGAGAACCAGGTTCTGCACCCTCCGGTTCAAACACTGAACCTATCAGCCTGGCTAATAACCTAATCTCTCCTTTACCATCCCTCAGTAAACCAGTGATGGATGTCATTTTAGAGGCAAAGAGGCCTAGTACTAGAAATGTTATGCTGCAAAATGGAAAAGATTATGTGCTTGGAACAAATCTCAAAGGTTGAGCACAGCAGCGCCCAGTTTACCTCAGATTTTACAATACTTAACTGAGATGCTTCTCAAGGGCTTGTCCTTTTCCTCCATCAAAGTTCATGCCTCAGCCATTTCAGCTCATTATAACACAGAACCTCCCTTCTTCTCTCATCCGCTGCTCAACCAGATGTTCTTCGTGTTTCACTGTTGCAGTCATTACATTTGGGTAATCCTGCTGGCAGGTTGCCCTCAGTTGGCCTGAATTCCAAAGTCTTGGGTCCTGCATCGGCTGCTGTTGCCCCTTCCCTGACGTCAGGTCATCAGGGGTTTAAAAGATGCGACCGATGCCATTTTCTTCAGTCTTTCTTGCCGTCCGGTGCCCGAAGCAGAATCAGTTCGCAAGTGCCGGTCGGCCGACTCCTGAGATTTTCGTGTTCGAGTTTCAGATCCGAAGTCTTCAATAAAGCTAAGTACCCCGTTGGGGGAAACTTTTTTTTTCTTGCTCCAGACTGATGTCAGAAAAAGTTAATAATTGTATTTCCTGTGGTAAGCAAATACCTCCATAAGGATTTTCATTCTTATTGTATTCCTTGCCAAGGCCCTGATCACAACGTTGCTGGTAGTCGGTTCTGTGCTAGAGTTAACCAACGCGCTATTAAGCGTCGGCATAACTTTGCTTTAAACTATTTTGGCCGCCAATTCAGTTATCCAAAAATGTCGTCTGATAGCCATCCGACTACCAGGGTTCATAAAAAAACGCAAAGAAAAAGAGAGAGAGAGACAGCAGAGGCCCAAAACAGACTAAGCTTCTCCCAAGCTAGTCGCTGGTTCTCAGTGAGGTGCTTTTGCAGCCCCTGACGCCTGCTACTTTAGAGTCGCAGCACGCTACTAACTCCCACGTGGAGTCTGCCATGCCGCTGGGAACTCAAGGTATTGGGGCCTCTGATACTATTCCTTCAGATGGGTCCGGAGCCGCTGAGCAGGCACCAGCTTCTGAGGGTGTATTCAGACCTAAACATATTTACATTTAAAGCGACTTCAGCTTCAAAGGCAAAGACTACAGCACCTTCTAAAGCAAAGAAACAAACTCAAGAGCCACGTGGACAGGCCTCTATGCCCAAAAAACAGATGCTCAAAATGGCCAAAGACTTAATTACCTTGATCAAGGGTTCCCATCCCCCTCCTGATAAGAGGCCTAGGCAAGAGACTGACTATGAATCTTCAGATCAGGTTTCTATTTCTTCTGATTCCTCTTCTGATCAGGAATACTCCCCCCCCCCCCCCTTTGAGGATTCTGATGCTGAAGAATCTATTCCTTCAGCTTCTCCTCCAGACGACTATTCTTTTGGGGAAACCTTGCATACCATGAAGGGAGCATTTCCACTGGGAGATCCAAGATTTTTCAGAATCTAAAAAGGGGCTCTGGGATTTCCTTTTACTACCTCAACACAGGCCACTAGCCATTCCACCTGTGTTGGACATTGTAGATGTGTTTTCGGAGTCTAGTCTTACCCCTGACTCCTTACCTCCAGCTCCTTTTAAGCCTGACGGATATTACAGGGTTCCTGACTCTCATAAATTCCTTTTTAAAAACCCTGCTGCAGACCCAGAAACTATTTCACATTGTCCCAAGGGAGTTGAGGCTTACGCTGCAAAAAACCCTACCCCCTCTGACAGGGGATTCCAGGGCACTGGACAGATGGGGAAAAAAGGTATACACATCTGCTACCTTGGCTATAAGGGCCTTAAACTGTCAGTTTCATATGCCCAGATATCAGCAACATGTCATGGCATTGCTTAAACAGAAAATGTTAAACTCAAATGTGCAGAAAACGAGGAAATGCAGGATTTATTGCATGCAGCTGAACAAGTTGGAAAGCATATTTTGCAATGTGGTTTTGATTAATTGGAGGCCTCCTGCAGGGCCGCAGTTATGGGTTCTGTAATTAGGAGGCATGCTTGGTTAAAGGAACAACATCTGCCTGATCATATCAAAGTTAAATTATTAGATGCAGCTATACAGCATGATACTTTTATTTGGTGTTAAGGCAGAAGAGGTGTTAATGAAAATGGAGGACAAAGCTAAATCTATGCAAACTGTCAAAGATTTTTTACAAGTACAGCCACTTAGATTTAGTAGACACTGGCCAAAACAAAGAATTGGTCCTTTCCTGTGTCAGACAGACCTCAGAGGGGCAGACCCAGATGCCCTAGAGGCAGATCCCAGGCGCAAGGTTCATACAGGTCATAGCAATGGGGTGCCTCTACCTCCAGTGTTGGAGTAGACAAATCTCAACCATACAGGAAACAGTCCCAATGACTTCCCCCCCTGCCTGCACCAAGCACTTATCTCCTAGCAGCACCCTTAGGGGGAAAATTAGCATTTTTTTCTCAAAATTGGCACACCATAACCCAGGACAAGTGGGTTATAAATATGTCACAAGGCTACAAGTTCCATATCCATACCCTGCCAAAGGCAAATGGCTGGCCAGATATGCCAAAAAACCAGTGGACAGAGGCACAAAAACAAGTCTCATCCCTCTTGGACATGGGGGCCATTCAACAACTACCAGAGCAAGAGCAGGGACAAGGATTTTACTCTACTATTCTTGGTGCCCAGAAACGACAAGGCCTGGAGGCCAATACTGGACCTATATATTCTGAACACATTCCTGGATATACCAAAATTCAAAATGTTGACTTTGCAGCAGCTTCTGCCCATGCTGGGCAAGAATGCTTTGCTTGTGACTTTAGACCTAAAAGAGGCATACCTGCATGTCCCAATCAAATATGCAGAAGATACCTCTGATTCAAGGCTGGCTCAATGCATTACCAGTTCTCTACACTGCCCTTTGGCTTATCTACTGCGCCCAGGGTCTTTACAAAGTGCCTGGTACAAGTAAGTGCATTTTGCAGACAGAGAGGAATACAAATATATCCTTACTTGGACGACTGTCTAATTCAAGCAGAGAACAAGGACATTCCTCTACAGCATCTGGCGTTTGTGAAAAACCTCCTAACATGTGTAGGGTACACAGTCAGCGAAAATAAATCAAAACTAGTACCCTCTCAAGAGATAATATTCCTGGGTGCAAGCTTAAATACAGCTGCCCAGATGGCTTATCTCATGCCAGACAAAAGCAACTGACTACCTATTTCAAAATGATGACAACAAAGGCCCAGTTATCTGCAAGAAAAATTCTGCAGGCTTTGGGCTTCATGGCATCCTGCATCCCACTAATTCCATATGCAAGACTGCATATGAGTAAACTACAATGGTACCTAAAAAGTGTTTGGACTCAACATTGCCACAGCCTGGAAACTATGATTACTCTCATTCCCTGCATGCAACAGGAGTTTCGATGGTGGGCAAAGGCTTGTCACCAAAACAAGGGACAGCCATTCACGTTACCCCCAGCCAGGCAGACACTAGCAACGGATGCATCAGATTATGCTTGGGGGGCCCACATGGCAGGAAGATGCATTCACGGCACATGGGCCTCGAACCAAATGCATCTACATATCAATCAGAAAGAGATGCTAGCTGTTCAAAATGCCCTGACAGCCTTCAAGGGCCTACTTCATCCAGGACAACTACTGATGAAGACAGACAACACCACAGTCATGTGGTATATAAACAAGCAGGGGGGCACACATTCTTACCCCCTTTGCAGACTAGCCATGACTTTGTGGGACACAGCATTGACTTGCGTACAGCATGCTTATATATAAAAATTCTACAATGGACTTTTCAGTCCAATGGTCGTTACACCAACACCCATTAAACCATCCAATCAAGATGATATGGTTGTGCAAAGACTCACTTCTCTGGTGGCCTCATTCCCCACAAGTGTTCTTCCCTCACCAAGCACCATGTTGACCATGGATCCTTCACATCTGTGGTGGGGGCATTTTCTGGGTCAGACAGTCCAAGGCATGTGGACGTCACAGGAGACCAAATTGCATATCAGTTTCCTAACAGGCTCAGCAGAGATTCTCATGCTTCATGAGTGGTCTTTGAGTCGGTCAGTGGCAAACATGATCTTCCTCAAATGGGGTCAAACTTGCGATCTCTTTGCATCCCCTCTCAACAAATGCAGCAGTTTCTTTGCTTTGATCCCTCCTCAGACAGTCTAGTTCATGCTTGGTCTCCTTGTCTACTCTATGCATTCCCTCTTTTTCCCCTGATTCTCAGATTTCTTCAGAAAGTACACAGGTTGAGTAGCAAAGTAATCTTCATTGTTCCTTTCTGACCTTGACAAGTCTGGTTCACCTTCCTTTGGTCTCACCTGATTTGACTGCCATGGACACTGGAACCACTTCCACACCTTCTGTCCCATCCCATTGGGCAGTCATCTCGGTCTTCAAAGCCTCAAACTGACCGCATGGTTTCTCCAACTCTGATGATGGCTAGACATTCCAAGCTTTCATCCCCCAGTATAAAAGATTTTGATTTCTTCCTACAAAGCATCTACGAGGAGAACCTACAAGAGTAAATGGAAAAAGGTTCTCCTTATTGGCTCAGCAGAAGCAAATAGAGCTTTTAATGGCTCCAGCAGTGTTGGATTTTCTGGCTTCCCTTTTCTAAGATGGAGCTAGCTATTCCATTGTAAAAGTTCAGCCAGTAGGGATTTCAAATTTTCATATTTGAGAAGATTCTTAATCTCTAGCTACATCGAAACTATGCAAGGCAATCTTTAGTAATGCCTTTTTGCTTTGTCCCCCAGTCAAAGATCCAACTCCTCCTTCGGCTCCAGCTATGATTTTCCAGGCATTAGTTCTCTTCTCCCACCCCCACCCCTTTGAACTTGCAGCTAAGGTAGATTTGAAATTTCTCGTTGAAAACTGCTCTTGTAGTAGCTGTTACTTCGGCATGAAGTTTGTGAATTACACGCTCTCTTAAATGTAGTGTGTTTTTGCATAAAGATAGTGACTTTGCATACTTATCTATACTATTTTTTTGCCTAATGTTGTTGCACAAAACTATGTATAAATTACCTTTTCTTTCCCAGTTTTCAAAACAAAGGAGAATACATACTGTATCTACTTAGATGTTCATACAGTTGCATTTCTTTTTACCCTGACAGGACTAAATCTTTCAGAAAATCTGACCAACTGTTCATATCTTTCTCAGACATAAAGGGGAAAGCAGTTGCCAAATCCACTGTGGCTAAATGGTTAAGAGACTATATTTCTTTGTTCATCGAGAAATGTTCCTTTACCTAGACATGTCAAAGCTCATTCTGTGAGATCCGTGGCAACATCTCAAGCCTTTTGGTCAGGAGTGTCTATTGATGATATTGGTGCAGCTGCTTGTTGGTCAAGTTCTCATACTTTTAATGCGCACTAAAACAAGGAATAGAGCTACGTTTGGCTCTGCAGTACTCTTTAATATCCTTCCATGAAGGCCACCCTAGGTGATTGTCACTGGGGACTCTGTCCCACAGGTTGAGGAGCGAATGAAAATGACAATAGATAAATTATGCACTTACCATAATGTTTCATCTGTGTAGTCCATTTTAATTCTTTCTCAACCTTCCCACCCTCCTTCCCAGTTCCACAACTTAGACCTGATGGATATGTTAATAGCAGCCACAGTTCCTGTTTAAACTCCTAAACTTTTTTCTAGCTGTCTACAGTTAGTACCCCTCTGTATAAATGTGTGTGTGTGTGTGTGTGTTAATATGTGTGTATGTGTGTGTGTAATATATATATATATATATATATATATATATATATATATATATATATATATATATATATATATATATATATATATATATATATATATGTGTGTGTGTATATAATTTGCAATATGTTTGCAGCAAATGCCATAGGTGTTTACTAGGCTAGTGACCACAAGGGCCTTTTTAAGCTTAGCCATGCATCCCAAATATTTGACAAGTTCTGATGCGCTTGTTAAAATGTAAGCATGGGCCTGGGAGATGAACCATTTACAGGTTATCAGTTTCCAAACAATAGATGAATTTCCAGTTTCCCATCCGGTTTTCCACGTTGCACTTGAATTGGATTAGGGAGGAACTCTGTTTCACATGGTGAAGCCTGTTCCATAGATGGGGTAGTCTGTGGGATACATACCTAGCTATCCAGCAGGTCCTATTTATATCACAGGCAAGGGTTAAGTCTTTAGAACGGGTAATTCTGGTACTGTTTGGATATGCAGGAGGTCCATCAGAGTGGGGTCTGGAAATGCCCTGTATGCCAGGCCTAGATTTCTCCCAGTAGCATGTAGGAGACTGATTACAGGGATAGGGCCTTGAGACTGTCTGCATAGGACATATTACTTGCACCTTGTATTCTTTTAGTGAGGAAGCTTTGTGGACGTTCCAGTTGTTGGATATGCCTGGTTATGTACATACCAAAGGGGGCATTGTACTCAGTGATAGGTCTGTTGAATGCCGAATACAGTGGAACAGTGACTTCCTTGGACTTAGATGCCATACCTTTGTTTATAAGTTGTGCAACATAGAATGGATTTCCTCACCACTGTAGACACATGATGGTCAAAGGCTAGATTATTGTTTGCGTGTCCCCAAGTCCCTAACTACTGGGTTATCTCTAAGGGGTGTGTTGTCAGTATGATAGTTGCCAGGGATGGAGGACTTCCCAAATGGATTTTATGCACTTCTTGGCATTTAATTTTAGTCCATGACTGACACCAGTTGTTTCTGTCAGCCCCTCTTAGAGAACATTCGTGTCAGTGTGAGATTCCATGACCATTCCTAATTTGCAATCATCTGCAAATTTAGTCAGCCAGAGACTACTGACATTGGCCTTGACTTCTGAGAAGTAAATGCCAAAAAGGAGCGGTCCAAAGACTGATCTCTGAGGGACCCCACTTGTGACTGGCCTCTTTGTAGATGTGGACTCCCAATTCTAACTTCCCGGGTCCTGTGTGTTAGCCTGTTGGTTATCCACTGGGTGACATATAGGTTTGTACCTAAAATCTCAAGTTTGTCAACAATGCCCGATTGGAGCATTGTCAAATGCCTTGGCCAGGTCAAGGTAGGCAGTGTGAATGATTTTGCCCTCATCTATTGCTTTGGTGACCTTCTCAAAGAAGTCCACCATGTTGAGTAGGCATGATCTGCCCTTGATGAAACCAAACTGGGTTACATCCAGTGTCTGGAGGTTTGCTATATGTCTATTGATCATCTCCATGATAATTCTTTCCATGGCTTTACATATAAGACTAGTGAGACTTCTGGTCTGTAGATGGCCCACCTTTGTGCAGAGGGATGACTGTTGCCTTCCTCCATTCATGAGGCAAGAAGCATGTTTGGAAGCTACAGTTAAATAGTAATTCCAGAGGCACTGTTAGGTCATGTTTCATGCTATTTAGAAGGCATCCTGGGATATTGTCTGGGCCCATTGATGCAGTGTTCTTGGTCTTAGAGATAGCATTAAGGACTTGTTCCCTAATGATAGAAAGGGGAATTGTATTTGATATTTCCTGAGGGAATGGTGAGGGAGAGAGAGGAGTAAAGTTGGAGCTGAATTTTCAGCCAGGAGGTTTGCTATATCTTCTGTGTCAGTGTAGGTGGCTCCATTTACAATGAGCTCTGCACACAATTGTGTATTGCCTTAGAGGTTGTGGACATAGCTGTAGGAATGCTTTGTCATTGTCCTTGGCCTGGGAGGACAAACATGCCTCAAGTTTGGCTTTGGTAGACTTTATTTTTCCTCTGAGTTTTAGTTTGAGTGTGCTTTTATCTTGCCAGGTGCTGCACCTCCTAATTTTTGCCATGATTTTCTTCCTCTTGTTATACAGCCTATTGATTTTGTGATTCCACCAGGATGGCTTGTTTTTTGTTTGTTCTGTACTTCTTCCTAGTGGGTACAGCTGCCTCTGTGCAGCTATTAACATGCTTGTACAGGGTTTTTGTGAACAGTTCTGCATAAGCAGAAGCCTTCTCCGGGTTTATAGGGGCTTGAGATTTTGTCAGGTTCTCACTTAATAGGAGGTTAGCCTTAGAACAGTTCCTGATTATTCCCAGTTTAGCTGGGGGTCCAGGTTTTATTTTTACTTCAAAGGAGACCATTTTGTGGTCTGACCTTACCAGGGAAGGCATTACAGTAGGGGGTGTTCAGCACACTTCCATATTAAGGAGTACCAGATCCAGTATGGTTGCACCCATGGTTGGTGTATTGACTATCTGTTCCAGGGAGTTTGTTTAGAAAATCCAGGAATCTCTGCGGGTGTACATTTCATGTTGTATAGGATTCCCAGTTAATAGTGGGTAAGTAGTCACCCATGAATATGGTATTGGGTTGGATGGTTAGTGTTTCTAATAAGTTTAAGTACATGTTATGGGTTTCCTTTGTCTTAGATGGGGACCTATAGCTTGCAAGGAAGTGGTATTGGATTTTACCTATGGTGATTTGAACATGGAGCAGCTAGAGTGCATTCCCCTGTTTGACTATCTTTGAAATGTATTAATTTTTGATGTAAGTAGAGACACCTCCTCCTAGTCCCTGCCAGTGAAGTAGCTGGTCTAAATGTGTGGAAGGCATTATAACCCTGCAGTCTTGGTTTATAGGTGTGTACTAGGCTAATGGCCCTGGAGCCTATATAAGCCTAGCCCAAGAAGATTCCCTGGCATCATACTGCCCGAAATTAGTTCCCAGTGCCCCTGTCAAGAAGGGCCATTGAAGTGATTCCCAGAGGTGAACTTCCTGTTGCCCATCCACGTGTCAAGATTTCTCTTGAGTGCCAGTGAAGTGCTCTGCTTGACTCGAGTGGAAGTTTGTTCCAGAGTATGGGAAGTCTGTGTTAGGAACCTGTCCCTCCAGCATGTTCTGTTTATTGTGGTAATGAAGTTTAGGTCACTGGAGCGTGTGGGGCGGAGGAATTGGGATTTCTTTAGATGCAGCATATCTAACAGCTCTGGGTCAGACATGGCTTTGTAGGTCAAGTAGAGATTGCCTGGAAGTAGGAGATAGGAGACAGTATAGCTGGAGTTTTTTGAGCCTGTCAGTGTAGGGCACATGTCTAAGGCCTAAGATCCTCTTGACTGTTTTTGTGGCCTTTCCAGATGTAGGTGTTTAGTGAGATACATATCAAATGGGGCGTTATATTCTATAATAGGTCTAATGAGAGACTAGTAAAAAGGGATTATGACCTTTTTCTTCTTGGATGAGAAACCTTTTATAATGAGATGTGCTACACAGAAGGACTTTCTGACCACAATGGCAATGTGGTTATCAAAGGAGAGGTTGCTGTCAACCTGTGTCCCCAGGTCTCATCACACCTTCGGTGTTTAGTGGACTATAGCCTATGAAGGTAGTTCATGGACACAGAATTTTTCCCAAAGGGAATGACCATGCACTTTTTGGCATTGAGCTTAAGGCCATGGTTCTGACACCAGTCATTGGTCTCAGTGAGCCCTTGTTGCAGGATGTCTACATAAGTTGGAGAGTCAATAATGGCTCCCAGTTTGCAGTCCTCTGCAGACTTGGTCAAACACCTTTGCGTTGGCTTTGACTTCTGAGAAGTAGATGCCGAAAAGGGAGAGGACCCAGGACCGTTCCCTGTGGAACGCCACTTGTAACTGGTCAGTAGTCAGATTTAGACTCCTACTTTTACATTGTGGGTTCTATCAGTGAGCTAGTTAGCAACCCATCTTATGATATAAGGGTTTATACCCAGCTTAGTGAGTCTATCGATGATTCCTGAGTGTAGGATGGCATCAAAGGCCTTTTCAAGACTAGGTAGGCTGTGTGAACTACCTTGCCCTCATCCATAGCTCTGGTGACAGACTTGGAAAAAGGCTATAAGGTTGAGCTGGCATGATCTGCCCATCACAAACCCAAACTGCGTGTGGTCCAGAGTTTGGAGATTCCCTATGTCCCTATTGATAAGGTCCATGATGATGCGCTCCACAGCCTTACATATGACTCATCAGGCTAATGGGTTGGTAGTTCCCAGGGTCTGTAGTCGGTCCACCTTTGTGGCGTGTCATAACCGTAGCAGTACGCCATTCGGTAGGAACAAAGCCTGAAATGAGGCTGTGATTGAACATGGTACTCCGGTGTGGTGCCAGTTCATTTTTTAGTTCATGTAGAACACAGCCCGGGATATTATCAGGTCTTATGAATGCTGTATTCTTGGCTTTGGACAGTGCGGTTTTTACCTGTGTAGCTGTGATGATAGGGACTTGGCATTCCTCCGATATTGTGACGAGCCATTTGTGGGGTGAAACGGGGGTAAAGTTTGCACTGAACCTTTTGGCTAATATGTTGGCAATATCAGTTGGTTCTGTATATGTATTGCCATTGTGCTGTAACTTGGAGCAAGTCTGAGTCTTGCCGTGTAGATTCTTGACATAGCTGTAGAATGCCTTGTGGTTGTCTTTAGAATCTGCAGCAATTTTTTTTTGTATCTAGCTTTAGATGATTTAATGAGGTGCATCAGTTTTTTGCCGAGGCTAGCAAGGGAGTTTTCCAGTCTTGGGATTTCACTCTTTTCTGCAACAGTTTTACTTCTGCTGTAGAGTTAGTTTATGGTAGGGGACCACTAGATTGGCTTCTTATTTTGGAGGAAAGCTTCTTTGTTCTGTTTGGTATGGCCTGTTCCATGCACTTGTGTATGTGCTCATACAGTGCATTGGTGTATGATTCAGCAATCATGCAACTATTTTCCATTTGCATGGGTATCGCAAAATTTGCCACCTCTGTTTTGGCTTTGGAGAAGTTTTTGTGCAGTGGTTTCCTTTAGTGTGGTGTGGGTGGAATGTGGATGTCCATGGTGATAAGCCTGTGGTCAGATCTGACCAGGGAGGAATTGATGGATGTAGAGCAGTGGTCACCCATGTTGGTAATGACCAGGTCAAGGATGTTTCTACCCGTGGTGGTGGGGAGAATGAGTTGGTCCAGGGCGTTGGAATTAATGAATTCCAGAAAACGTTGAGCAAGTGTGTTGGTACACGAGTAGTTTTCCCAGTTAATGGAGGGGTAGTTAGTCTCCCAGTATAAGGGTATTGGGTTGCACCCTGATATTTTCCAGTGTGTTTAGAAATGTGGAGTGGGAGTCTTTGGATGTGGTGGTGGATCTATAGCAGGCTACAACCTGGATTGCAGTTTTAACCAGTGTTAACGCATCAGAGATACTTCAGGTACAGTTATGTTGGGCTGCTGCTTTGGAGGTGTGCATTATGAATATGGAGACACCTCCTCATTTAGTGCTTCAGTCCGGGTTAGGGGGCCGAAAGGTGTGGTATGAATAGTGCTGTGGTGCTCTCTGGGCCTTGAACCAGGTCTTGGGCACTCGACAGATGTCTGTTCTCCATTTTAAGGAGTGCTTCATGCGAGTGCATTTTGAGATTTAGACTTCTAGCATTGAGTAGCATAACCCTCAGATTTCGTTTGCTTGTAACTGTTACAGGGGTAGTTTTGTCTTCAGCACATTGCCTAAAAAAGGCATTGTGGGGATGGCAAGAGCCTTTGCCAGTATCCAGAATGCCAGGGGTGACAGGTGCAGGCCATCTCTGGCAAAGCATCGAGGTCTATCGATCATGTCATCCCAGACAGATACTGGATCCCCTTAGAATGATTGCTAGTCTATCTTTTTCTTTTGGTACTGTGCTATCATTCTGGGTGACGGTTCGATGCTACTCAGAGCTGGGGTCATACCTGCCTGGGCTACAAGATCCTTGAGCTCTTCTCTTTTCATGTAGTCCAGGGAGGTACGTCTCGGGTCGTTCACGCCAACGTGGACAATGACTGAGTCATATTTGTACCTGTTGTAGAGTGACCTAAGTGTGTGCGTTGTGACTGATCCTGGCACTCAACAGGCAGCTGACCGCAACGTTCTCCTTGTTCACCCTAGTGAGTGGTACATCCGTGTGCCTTATTATTGAATCACCTATGATTAGTGTATTGGGCAAGTTGTTTTGCCATAGGGGCTTTGGTTGAGTGGCACACTGAGTTGTGTGTTTCATGGTTTGTGCTGGGATGTGGTGGCTTGCATTTCTGCCTCAGAGGTCTCTGTTTGGGCAGATATATTAGAGAGCATCTGGGAAAGTAGGCATGTGTTGTGTTAATATGTGAAGGCTGTGGTGGTGTACATTCTGGAGGGCTATGTGTTGAATGTGGTGCAGTGCAGGTTGACTGGCTAATCCAGTTTTGGCTGGAGAGTGTTTGGCTTACAGTTTTGCTATATATGTGCATCTTTCACAAGTCGTAGTGTTGAGAGGTAAGAGGAGGGGGTTGTCTGTGTACATGAGGCAGTTGCCACACTTCCTCAGGATGCTGAAGTTCACCAGGAGAAGGCACAGGGAACTGACCTTTAGACATGCCTGGTTATAGATGCTCAATGTATTAAGTACTGGAACTGATGTCCTTCATGGATGCATCTGCAGTCATAACAACTGGGTTGTCCTGTCGTCAGGCAGCCCTTCAGTCGGCCGGATTCCAAAGTCCGGGTCCGGCTTCGGCTGATGTCGCACTTCACCCGACGTCATCTCTGTTGGTCTTCGGGTATAAAGGCATCAGCTGACGCCATCTTCCTCAGTCTTTCTTGCCGCGTGGCGCCCGAAGCAGAAGCTGTTCGCAAGTGCCGGTCGGTCGGATCCAGAGATTACTTCTACCGAATACTACTTGGAAGACTTCTAAAGCTAAGTACCCCGTTGGGGACTCTTTCTTGCCTCAGCCGATGTCAGAAAAAGTTAATAATTGTTTAACCTGTGGGAAACAAATACCTCATAAAGATTTCCACTCTTATTGTCTGCCTTGTTTAGGCCCAGCCCACGACGTAGCAGCCTGTTAAACTTGTGCTTCTTTCAACCGACGAGCGCTTAGGCGTCGGTCGGAATTTGCTGAACAGTTTTTCGGTTCTGATTTTGCGTACATTATGCCGTCGGATCCTCCGACTACCCAATCTGCCAAAAAACGCAAAGATAAAGACCGACACTCGCAGTCCGCGGTTTCGGCCGAAACCATGGTTAAGCAAACGCGAGTGTGTCGCGGTTTCGGCGAAACCGAGAAAACTGATCAAAGTACAGCTGAATCTATCTCTACAACTGAGGCCCCTGCTACCATTCTTGAATCGGCCTCAGAAATTATACCCACTACGGTGGTTGCCACTGACTTATCAGACACCATTCCCTTGGATGTCTCTACCCCAGCACGTGGTGCTGCTAGGCCTCCAGCAGCCATGTCCATTAAGGCCTTCGCCAGGGCTAAAGCAGCCAAGACTACTAAAACAGTGCCTGTTAAACCCCCTACAACCAGGCCCTCCTCTAGTTCTCAAATGCTTACTCTGGCAGAAGATTTAATTTCATTAATTAGAGGATCTCAATCTCACCCAGACAGGGCCTCTCACGCGCCAGAGAAGAGACCTAGGACAGAGCCCCCTGAGCCAGTGTCATCTGATGACTCTGCCGATGAATCAGACATAACTGACCAGCCAGAGGCTCCTTTCTCCAATTTTGAAGACTCTGATGCTGAAGAATCCATTCCAGCTGCTTCCCCACCAGAAGAATTTTCCTTTGGGGAAACCTTACATGCCATGCGAGAGCAGTTCCAATGGCAGCAACAGGATTTTCAGACTCCAGAAAAGACTTAGGACCTTTCTGCACCTTCCACAGCACAGGCCCTTAGCTATACCTCCTGTTCTCTCTGTGGTGGATGATGCTTTCAATGATGTCTGCTCCGCACCAGATTCTTTACCTCCAGCCCCTGCCAAACCAGACAGATTTTACAGGGTGCCAGACACTCATCACCACCTTTACAAGGCCCCACTTGCAGACCCGAAACTATATCCCAGGGTCCCAAGGCAGTAGCAGCGACCATAGCTAAAACCCTATTCCTTCTGAAAGGGAAGCAAGGTCATTAGACAGATGGGGCAAAAGGTCTACACTTCAGCTACTCTCTCAGCTAGAGCTTTAAACTGTCAGTTTCACATGATACAATACCAAGAGTTTATGCTTGATCAGTTAACTAAAAAGCTAACCACTGATGAATCTCTTGATAAGAAATATGTATTAGAAATGGTAAATAACATACAACAGGTTAGTAACCATTCCTTAAAATGTGGCTATGATGCACTGGAGGCTTCATTTAGATCAGCCATGACTGGCACAGTGATAAGAAGGCATGCATGGCTAAAGGAGCAAGCTTTACCGGATCATGTTAAAGCAAAGTTACTAGATGCTCCTATGGATAAGACAAGTTTGTTTGGTACACCTGCCCAGCAGGTTATGAAGAAAATGGAAGAAAAGGCAAAATCTGTTCAAACGGTTAAAGATTTCTTGCAGGTTCAACCCCCAAGGTTTAGCAGGAACTGGCCTGCCAAAGATTGGTCCTTTCTTGACTCCACAAGATCTCAAAGGGGCAGGAACAGACGTTCCAGAGGAAGAAACCAATCCAGAGGAGGTGCCTACAGAGGACGACAGTGGCAAGGTAACAACAGAGGCACAGACACAACCACTGCCACTACATCAACACAACCACAGTGACTTAATCCTAAATCCGCCTACCAGGGAACAAATAGCAGCTCCTCTAGGCGGAAAGTTAACCTTATTCTCTAGGAACTGGCACTATATAACAAAAGACAAGTGGATTTTACAAACCATAGATCAAGGATACCGGTTCCACTTCCACACTTTACCAATCAAAAGAGGAATGCCAAATCTACCTCCAAATCAAAAAACAGAGGCTGTACAACAGATAATGCAGTTAGCAAACATGAGAGCTGTGGAAAGAGTGCCAACAGCAGAGCAAGGAAAGGGATTCTACTCCAGACTATTCCTAGTTCCAAGAAAGGAAAAAAGTTGGAGACCAATTCTCGACCTGTCCGCCTTAAATACATACATCATTGTCCCAAAATTCAAAATGCTGACCCTACAGCAACTTCTTCCCATGCTGGGCAAGGAGTGTTGGCTGGTAACTCTAGATCTCAAGGAGGCATACCTGCACGTCCCCATTCGACCAATCTGCAGAAGATACCTCAGATTTCTTGCAGGATCAGAGCACTATCAATTCTCAGCATTGCCCTTTGGCTTATCTACTGCGCCCAGAGTATTCACAAAATGCCTGGCATCAGTAATCGCCCATTGCAGACTACAGGGAATTCAAATTTACCCATACCTGGACGACTGCCTGCTACAAGGGGACAACAAAAGCAAGCTGACAACAGATTTACAAAGGGTCATTTACTTGCTACAAGCACTGGGATACACAGTCAATCTACAAAAGTCAAGGCTGATACCATCCCAAACAAGGACATTCCTGGGCGCGGAATTGGACACAGTAAAACAAATGGCATTCCTAACTGCAGAAAAACAAAAAGAGCTCCCTCTTTACTTCTTGGCACTAACAAAGCTGAACAAGTTAACAGCAAGAAAAGTACTGCAGGCCTTGGGCTTCATGGCATCATGCATAATCTTGGTCCCACTTGCCAGACTACATATGAGAAAACTACAGTGGTACCTAAAGAATTTATGGTCCCAACACAGACACAGCCTAGAAACAGAAATCCCACTAATTCCATGCTTAAAACAGGAGTTCCTATGGTGGGCTCAGGCATGCCAGACAAACCCAGGCCTACCCTTTCGCAGATGTCAAGCAAGCCAGACCATCACAACAGACGCTTCAGACCTAGGATGGGGGCCCACATGCTGGACAAATGCGTGCAAGGATTGTGGACACAGGATCAACTTCACCTGCACATCAACCTAAAAGAAATGCTGGCAGTAAAACTGGCAATCCAAAGGTTCAGACCATTTCTCAGAGGGCCAGTTGATGATAAGGACAGACAACACCACAGTCATGTGGTACATCAACAAGCAGGGAGGCACTCATTCATACCCCCTATGCAGAATGACTTTGGAACTGTGGAACCTGGCACTCAGCTACAACATCCAGTTACAGGCAATATTTGTACCGGGAAAAGAAAATACTCTAGCAGACATATTAAGCAGAACCACATCGGATGCCCACGAATGGAAACTGCACCCGGACATCTTCAAGACCATCTCAAAGAAATGGGGAATGCCTCAGATAGATCTATTCGCATCACCTCTCAATCACCAGCTCAAAAAATTCTGCACAAGGACATTCCACCCACTGGCATGGAAAGTGGATTCGCTCTCCTTCAGCTGGAAAGGCCTGACAGCATATGCATTCTCACCTCTTCCCTTGATACACAAAGTATTACTAAAAATCAAGGAAGAACGTCCAAGGATAATCCTGATAGCTCCAAACTGGCCAAGACAACACTGGTACCCACTGCTGAGGAGCATGTCTCAGAACAATATGTGGCCAATACCCCTGATGCCTTTGATGTTAACTCAGAACAACTACAGCATCATACATCCAAACCTAAAAACGTTGCAACTGACTGCATGGAACATCACATAGCAACAGCTAACCCAGAACTTTCCCAAAGAGTTAAAGACATTCTTCTTGAAGCACGCAGACCTTCAACAAGAAGGAACTATGCTGGAAAATGGAAAAGGTTTGTCATTTGGAGTACTGAAAGAGGAAAAGATGTGTCAAACATAGATATGCCTAACATTCTGGAGTATCTGGCCGAACTTCTTCAGTCAGGCCTGTCCTACTCCTCCATCAAGATACATGCATCAGCTATTTCAGCAGAATACAGCTTTGATCCACCTGTTTTTCGCACCCTTTGCTCAGGCAGTTCCTCAGAGGAATCAAGAATGTAAAACCTCCAAGGAAACCACCTTTACCAGCTTGGGACTTAAACTTTGTGCTAGAAAAGTTGACACTATCACCCTTTGAACCAGCAGCAACAGCAGACCTACAACACCTGTCATGGAAGACTGCTTTCCTACTGGCAATTACTTCAGCAAGGAGGGTTTCAGAACTACAGGCCTTAATGGCAGTGCAACCCTTCCTAATCTTCCACCAAGATAGAGTGTCCATGAGGACTAATCCTACGTTTATGCCTAAGGTGGTATCCAGAGTGTCCTTGAACCAGGCAATCCACCTACCTACCTTCTTTCCCAACCCACAAAACAGAGGGGAAAGAATACTGCATACCTTGGATGTACATAGACAGCTACGCTACTACTTGGACAGAACAAAAAATAGCAGAAAGACTGACCAACTTTTTGTAGCCTATGCAACAGGAAGGGAAGGAAAACCTATTTCCAAACAGACAATCTCCAAATGGATAGGAAATTGCATACGATTCTGTTACTCCTTCCATGGAAAACCAATTCCACAGAACATAAGACCTCATTCTACAAGGGCAACAGCCACTACCACAGCCTTCTTACGTGGAGTGGCAACCAAAGACATTATTGAGGCGGCTACTTGGACCTCCGTGCATACATTTGCCAAGCATTATAATTTACCTCTATATTCCAGATCCCGAGCAGGGTTTGCCACTGCTGTACTGCAAGGGATCCTAAACACACCATAATCTAGTTTTATCCTCCTCCCCTAGTTGGCTATGGTATTCTACCCAGTTGTTATGACTGCAGATGCATCCATGAAGGACATAGTACAGTTTTGTACCTACCATAAATGTAGATGTCCGAACTGGATAGCATCTGCAGTCAGGATTCCCCTCCCTCCTTCCCCTCTGTGGTACTCCTAGGGTATTTTACCCTCCTAATAGCTAGCTGGTGGGGGGGGGGGGGAGTCTTATGGTGTATTTGTTTGTATATATGTACATACATGCTTATTTTTGTGTTTACCTCTATCTTTTTGGAAACATTGGCATCTATCCAAATTTTAGCCTCCAAGAGGGCTACTGGCATCTGGGGCAAGAAACACTGAGGAAGATGGCGTCGGCTGATGCCTTTATACCCGAAGACCAACAGAGATGACGTCGGGTGAAGTGCGACATCAGCCGAAGCCGGACCCGGACTTTGGAATCCGGCCGACTGAAGGGCTGCCTGACGACAGGACAACCCAGTTGTTATGACTGCAGATGCTATCCAGTTCGGACATCTACATTTATGGTAGGTACAAAACTGTACTTTATCTTACTTTCCGTTGTGGAGAGTTTAGTGCTGGTAGTATACATGCTACAGTAATTCCTACAATTAGTTCTGAGAAAGTGCTAGTTTTAAATTATCTAGTTTAAGTGCAAACATGTGAAGGCTAGCAAGATCTAAGGGAAAATTTGAAGCAGTGTGCTGTACGTGGCATTAAACCGTGTCTGAGACCGCACAGACATCAGCATTCTCTAGGGTAGAGAGAGCTTCCAGGGAGTGGAGTTTTTTGTTTAGGCTCCTAGCGTTGAGCAGTAATACCTTTAGATTTCCTTGGTTTTGATTTGTTATGTTGGAAGTACTTTCAGCTTGGCATTGCGTAAAAAAGGCACTATGGGGGAAGACTATGTTTTAGATAATATTCGGAAGCCTTGAGGGGAGAGGTGCATACCATCCCTGGCAAAGCAGCGTGGTCTGACCATCTCCTTCCACGCTGACAAATATTGCATCCCCGTGGAATGACACCAGAAACTAAGCCAGTTATTAAAGTCAGTCATCTTTTGTTCGTGTTGTGGCATCCTCCTTGGAGAAGGTAAAATACTCCTCAATGCTAGGCTCGTACCAGCCTGAGGGACTCGTTCTGAGAGCTCTGTGATGTCTTTCTTCATATGGTCTAGGGAGGTACGTCTCAGGTCATTTACTCCCACATGAACTATGAGTCATATTGGTAATTATGATCCAGTGACCTGAGTGCATGAATAATGTGGCGGATCCTAGCCCCTGATAAGCAACTGACTGTAACTGTCTCCTTACTAAGCCTGGTGAGAAGGACATCAGTGTCTCTCTCTCTCAGTGGAGTCTCCAATAACTAGAATGTTGGATTGTGTGATGAATTGCCATATGGGCGTAGATGTAGAGGCTCCATGAGAAGTAGGTTGTATGTGTTGATGTGGGTGTTTTGAAAGAGTACGTTTGGGGCTGCTGAGGGTGTTTGTGTACTTTGTCTAGGCGGTCTTTGTGGTTTAGGAAGGTTAAATGCAAGTGCCTCAGTATGTGTAGGTCTATATGTCTGCTTTGAATTTTGCATGATGGGTGCAGCATGTGTACTTACTGACAACCTTATTGACATTAGGAGTACTTTTATGTGAGAGCTTTGCCTCCTGTGACTTTGTGTAAATACATCTCTCACATACCATATCAGTTTGGAGAATTAATTGGTTGTCCGTAAACATGAGGCAATTTCTACATTGCCTCAGGATGCCCATATCCACCAAGCCAGTAACGAAGACAGTTGGAAAGTTCTTATCCATGGCAGCAGACCCTTTTTTATTGATTATGAATGAGAATATCAATCGCTGCCATTTGAGGTAATTTGGGGAAATGAGGTGGTATGGGTAGGAGAGGAGAGAGAGTTTAGAATCCTCAGCTTGTATAAAGGCAGAGTCGTATCAGAGGGTCAGATCTGAAACACATGGGTTGATGAAGAATGAAAATGGGCAACACTGATATAACATCATGGTTAGTATACAACTTTTTTCCTGCCACCACTGTCACCAGGCCTTGAGAAAGGAGATTTAGAATTATAGTTGGCCTTTTATACCAGAACAGCCCTTTGTAATCACGGCTGACTATTCAAACCCTAGTCTCAGGCACTTAAGAACAAAACCCATTTTCCACTGAGCTAGTTTTTTGCTAAGTTTGGTAACCAAACAACTGCATAGAGTTCAGACAGATGTATTCAGCTTTAATATAATGCCTGGAGGACCTTGTTTTACTAAAGTTAAAATGTGCAAGTGCACATGCACACACTTATTTTGGAGAGGGAGTGTTCTTATTGACTAGAAAAATGTTAGCAGCAAGCAGTTGAGCAAATCTAGATAATAGTGAAGGTGTGGTCAGTGCACACTTCATCTTTTCTTTTTGCATAACCAGCATGAGTTGATGCATCGGGAGGAAGTTCCAGACCTTTGTTTGCTATTAGGGAAATAAGACTCCTAGTACCTTAATGAAGTGCTGTTGCTGTTGGACTTTGCTTATGCATTTTATGTAAGTAAATCAAATGACAACAGATCTGTACAAGACCAACTTCAGGAAGTGTAAGTTAATTTTGTTCTTAAACTTGTAAACATGCAATTTTTAAAATTTGGTAATCTGCATCTACCCAAAAAAAGAAAATCAGAAAAAAAAAAATGATCCCATAACCACTTTTTGCAGTCACAGCAGAGTGTATTTTAGATCTTTGACTGGGGGGGGGGGGATAATATAAGTGCAGTTAACAAGTCTGATCTCATAGCCAGGCTAGCAGAAATGTACAAGAGAATCTCTGATTATTGAGATTGAGCAAATGAGTCACTGTTTCTTTTTGGTGTTTAACTCCTGACAGCTGTCGTGTCACATGAGCCAGGCTGAACAGGGTTCTTGAGAGTGGTAGCAAAGGTTTTCCTGCCGGATGTTTGTTTTTATTTGTGTATGTTTAGCAGGATTGGGGGAGGACTTTGACTGCTTTGTGATTTAATGCAGGATTTGTTTCAAAAGTTGTATTCTGGAGCCTCCAGCTGGTGCAGACTTGCAATTTGTCATAAATGGGATCTTGTTTCGCCACTTGTAATTGGTTCTCTTGATGGTATGTGATATACCCAGTAATTTTCAGTTGCTGTTAGCATTTTGGAAAAGCTAGCAGTGACTGTAGGGCAGTGGGCATGGAGTCAGTGCTGTCAGTTAGTGTGCCCCGAGATGTTTTTGTTACAGGGCAAAAAAACACTTGTAAGTAGATAAACATTTTTGTTAATTTGTCCGTACTGCCTACCAGACAGCAGTCTCCTCTTACCAGCCTTTCCATTCTTTCTATATTAAAGATTAAAGTATGCTGACAGAGAACATCATTTAGTCATTAATCATGGGTGGTTCAATGATTTTTGGTTGTGGCAGCTCTAATGTCCCTATGTGCACTTTAACTGTGCAGGGAAAGGGTCTGTGAATTGGACTGTCGGGAAGGACTTTCCCTTGCTTCCTCAAGGAATGATGACCCTTTCAACAGCCCACCCACCACCCCCAATGCATGGAAGGTCTTTTTTCCACTGTTAGCGAGGGAAATCGTACCTGTCCAATATGCTTTCAAGTACACGCAAGCCTCCCTGCGAGAAGCCAGGGGGTCTTCCTCCCTGCCTGGTCTGTCCAGCACTGAGACCACTAATTCAGCCTCAGTTGCAATATTTCATCCCTCTTGTGTCTTGGATCAGGCCTCAGGTAATGTGAAGTGTTACGCAGTAGGGGCCAGTACATAGTCTGGCAACTGCCAGTAACCAGGGCAGGCAAACTTGTACTTATCTCACTCTGTAGGGAGCTTTTCTAGGTAGTTTCTTTTCAGCTTCCATTTGACATTAATGAAAAGGAGAGCGCTTTACAATTTTCTGTACGTGTTAGTAAAGGGAAGGCACCCACAAGAGAAAGAAAGACCCTTTTGAGCACACAAGTCTTAATATATTAATGTTTATACACAAGTTAAAAATGCCCCACCCCACAGGAAAATATGTGCGCATTCAGTGGGCTGGATAATAGTGCACTAAATTTTTACAGAAGTGTAGTATAATGTTGGTTAGAGAAAATAAACACATACTCTATTTCTAAGCAGCATCTTTCCTGTAGATATTGGCAAACCTAACAGTAGTTTTAAGTTTTGCACTTGACAGGCAGTTATAAACAGCACTGAGTTAAGCTGGTGGAGAAGACTACACACCTTTCACAGTGTTGTTAAGTCACCTGAACATGCTGCTCAGAGTTACGTTAAAAGGCATGCTAATGGTAATTTTCAGAGTTTTATTAAAGCAGATGGGACTGTTTGGCTGTATTCCTACATCTGTCCTGCTGATTTGACAGCTGCTGCTGCAGCCACTGCATTCTATATTCTTTTGTTCTGACTACTTCATCCAGGAATAGAAAGACTAAGAGGCCACAGAATGAATGAATTTGAGGTTAGTGCTTGTCAGCTCAGAGTAACTTGTAATAGCATCTGCTGTTGACAGTTGGACAAATTTTTATAAAAAGTTAGTTTCCCTGAAGTGTACTATGTGAAAAGAGTTGTATTTTTCAAGCTTGCATAAAATCCTGCCTCATGACTCAAGTTTTGTGTACATGTACACATTTACCCTGAAAAAATGTAAAATAGAATATTATTTTATTCTAAAGTCTTTTTTTATTTTTTTTAAGGACCTACTGCCAGACTTTGCCTGATGCTTCATTTTCCAGAAGAATTAAGGAAACCATGATGGGCTGGAGAGCAGTTGAGGATTAAGAACTTCAGAGTAGGTGAAGCATAAAACTGCTCCTTAAGTACTTGGAGCTGAAAGAAGATGGCTGACCCCGGAATGATGAGTTTGTTTGGTGATGACAGCAATATTTTTAGTGAAAGTCTGGAAGCCCTTGGTGAATGTGGTTACTCAGAAGCTCCAGTTAATTCCATGGGCCAACAGTTGTCTCTTGACCAAGGATATGGTTCTATACAGTCACCCTTGCACCACCCCCCACCCTCTCAGAATCAAACAAAACTGTCGCACTTTGATCATTATAGTTCATATGAACAGCAGAAAGTCCATCTTATGGAGCAGCCTAATAGAATGTTGGGCAGCAACCCTGGAAATGGAATGGCGTCTCCTCATTCTCAGTATCACAGCACACCAGTTCCTCAGGTTCCTCATGGAGGTGCTCAGATGGGAGGCTATCCAGGCATGCAGAATGATAGACATACACAGCCTTTTGTAGATGGTGGTTCTTTGTGGGGACCTCGTGCTGTTCCAGTCCCAGACCAGATCAGAGGTCCATACCAGCAGCAGCAACCACCACCCCAGCAGCAGCAGCAATCTTCTGTGCCTCCAGGACAGGGACATTCATCACATATACAGCAAATGGGAAATTATATTCCTCGTACGGATTATTTGCAACAACGTGGCCAGCTACCACAACAAAGGATGAACCAGTTCTCTCAAGGACAGGAGGGTCTCAGTCAGGGTAATCCTTTTATTGGGACATCTGGCCCTGGACACTTGGCTCACATACCCCAGCAAAGTCCCAGTATGGGTGGTTCTTTGCATCACCCAGTTCAGCAATTTCATCACCACCCTACTACTGCTCTCCATGGAGAATCAGTTGCTCACAGTCCTAGATTTTCTCCTACGCAGCAAGGTACGGTCAGGCCACAGAATCTTAACTTTAATTCTCGTAGCCAGGCAGTACCTTCACCAACTCTAAGTAACTCAGGGCAGTATTCTCAATATTCTTATGGTAATATGAATCAGGGATTAGTTAACAGTACAGGGATGAATCAGACTTTAGGCCTTAGCAGTAATGCTTCTATGAACCAGTCAGTTTCCCGGTACCCAAACACTGTAGGATTTCCACCTAGCACTGGACCAGGACTACTACACCAGCAGCCCATTCACCCTAGTGGCTCACTTAACCAAATGAATACCCAAACTATGCATCCTTCACAGCCTCAGGGATCATATGCCTCTCCACCACCTATGTCACCTTTGAAAGCAATGAATAATCCAGCAGGTACTCCTCCTCCACAGGTTAGACCTGGAAGTGCTGGAATACCCCTGGAAGTGGGTAGTTATCCAAACATACCGCACCCTTCACAGTCACACCAAACATCAGCAACTATGGGAATTGGTCAGAGGAACATTGGTCCACGAGGTATGCAGCAGCCACAGCCTTTTCTTGGTATCTCTCCAACAGCAAGGGAGATGGGTGGACATATGAGGCCTAATGGTTGTCCTGGCATGGGCCATGCAGAACCACAGGTACTACAAGAAAGACTAATGCCTTCACAGCCACATCCAAGTCAGCACTCACCTTTTCAGCAACAGCTGCAAACTTGTCCAATGCAGTCGCACGCTGCAATTCATCACCAGTCCTCTCCTCCTGCACTTCCTCATCACCAGCCGTGGACGCAGCCACACCAGTCACCTCAGACTACACCACAGAAAGTGCCTCTCCAGCAGGTGAGTCATTTTTTTTAAGCTGGTAATAACACATTTGCAAGAGTCACCAGTGTGTGTGTTGCTTGTTTAAAATGAACACTTGTGTATTTTTGGTCTAAGCAGGTTGTTTATACATGACTGACTTAAGCTTGCTTGTCTACAACATCTTGCTGTGAGCAGGCACATTACCAATATAGTGACTTTTTTGAATGTTGTGTGTTTGAAGTAGTCACATCAGTGTGGTGTGTTTCGCTTGCACTGTTTGAGAATATGCATGGGGGTCTTGCATAGAGTTTAGTGTACATCTGAATGTTTGAAAATGACGTGTGCTTTTAAAGACTTGCAGTGTTAGGCAAGACTATGAGCTCATTCTGACGGTATTGCAAGTGTGATGAAATGTCCATGAACTTTATGTAGACATTTTGTGTGTGTGTGTATGTATATGTATATATATATACATATATATATATATATATATATATATATATATATATATTATATATATATATATATATATATTATATATATTTTTTACAGATTTCTCATGTTTCATTATTGAAGTAATCAATAAAAAATCTTGGTGTTGGCATTTTTCCTGAGTATCGATTCTCAGTTATAGCGTCTTCTGTGTAGCGACATGTGTGAATGGGCGTTCCTTCGTTGAAGGTTGTGCGTTAGGCCCGGCAAGCCAGCACGTAAAAAAAAAAAAATCTACTGCCAATCATTAGCAGACCGGAGTTCCGCTGTGGCGACCACTAACCGGGAAAAGCCGAAAGACACAAATCGACTTGAGGAATACAGGATAAAAGCATTTTTCCTGAGTATCGACTTGAGGAATACAGAAGAAAAAGTCCAGCAAAAAGACTTGGGGGGGGGGGGGGGTAGAAGAGTAAGAGTGATTTATTTTTTTGCTTTCAGAAACTGAAAAGCTTGAAGCCATTTAAGTGATATGAAGTTTTGATGTAGGAAAAACAAAAAAGATTACAGAGCTTGCAACAGCCATTGCTTTGTTTCGCATGAGGCTTTATTGTGATGCCTCAAGTCTCTTATATGTCATTGGTGTGATGTAGGGTAGTTGAAGTTAATGGACTTGTAAATCACAAGTGCATGTGGCCCAGGTAAGAAGTTTGCAGATTTTTCGTAATGTTTTCAACCATGGCAAAGGCCTTGAAAGTGCATGCAGAAATGACAGCAGTTGAAAAAAACTTTACCAGCAGCAGTAGAGCTTGATAGACTCAAATGTGAATAGTTGTACAACAGAAAAAAAATAAATGCAGCAGTGATACCAGCTCCCCCCCCCCCCCAAAAAAAAAAAAAATTACAATTATGTCTTTGACACTCATCCAAGAAATAAGTGGCTGGTGTAATGTTACTGCGCAAATCCCATCTCTACATCGTACCCAAAGCCAGTGCAACCATTGATTCTGATCCAGATTAGATCCTCATTAATCTGCCCATCAGAAACTCCCAACAACTTACATAGCAGAAGTTCATCGTGTTTCACTGTTGCAGTCATCACTGTAGGGTTCTCCCTGCCGGCAGGCAGCCCTCGGTCGGTCAGAATCCCAAAGTCTGGGTCCGGCGTCTGCTGTGTAGTCACCCTCCCTGAAGTCAGAGCGCCAGGGGTACAAAGCTCCCAGCTGACGCCATGTTCTCCAGTCTTTCTTGCCGCGCGGTGGAAGCAGTTCGCAAGTGCCGGTCGGCTGACTCCTGTTACTTTTGGTGCTTCATACCGAAGACACTCTTCTTTTCAAAGCCAAGTACCCCGTTGGGCAAACTTTTTTTCTTGCTCCAGACCGATGTCAGAAAAAGTTAATAATTGTATTTCATGTGGGAAGCAAATACCTCATAAGGATTTTCACTCTTACTCTATTCCTTGTCTAGGCCCTGACCACGACGTAGCTAGTTGTCGGTTTTGTGCTAGATTTAATCAACGTACTATTAAACGGAGATACGATTTTGCCTTTCATTACTTTGGGAGGCTATTTAATTACATGTCGTCGGACACGCTTCCGACTACCGGAGTTCACAAAAGACGCAAGGATAAGGATAGGCCTTCAAGGTCCAAATCAGACAGCTTACAATCAGAGCCAGCTGCTGGTTCAGCCGTCGTCAGTGAGGCGCTTTCGCAGCCCCTGTCATCAGCCATTACAGAACCGTTTGCCGAAACGGACTCCCACGAGGAGCCAACTAGGCCTTCGAATACTCCAGGTGCAGGACGTTCGGATAATGCTCCCTCGGATGGGTCCGGAGCCGCTGTGCAGGTACCGGCTTCCGAGGGGGGTTTTAGGCCTACGCAGCTTCAGGTAAAGGCAAAGGCAAAGACTCCTTCTAAAACAAAGACTCCGGCCCAGGCCTCCTCTGATCCGGGACCTAAATCTCAAAAACAAATGCTTAAAATGGCGGAGGACTTGTTAACTATGATTAGGGGCTCACATCCCCCTCCTGACAAAAGGTCAAGACAAGAATTGGGTTATGAATCCTCATCAGGCATCTATCTCTTCAGTGTCTTCCTGTGAACAGGATTATACTTTCCCTCCTTATGAGGATTCTGATGCTGAGGAATCCATTCCTTCAGCTTCTTCTCCTGAGGATTATTCTTTTGGGGAAACTTTACATGACATGAGGCAACATTTTCACTGGGAAGGGCAGGAGTACTCTGAATCTAAGAGAAGGCTTAGGGATTTCCTTCTTCCCCAACACAGACCCCTGGCTATTCCTGCTATTTTGGATATTGTGGATGATGTCTTTTCTGAGTCTAATTTAACTCCTGACTCCTTTCCTCCGGCCCCTGCTAAGCCTGATAGATATTAGAGTCCCTGACTCCCACCAGTTTCTTTATAAAAATCCTACTGCTGATCCAGAAACCATTTCTCAGGGTCCTAAGGGTGTTAAGGCCGCCACTGCTAAGAACCCTATTCCGTCAGATAAGGATTCTAGAGCTTTGAAGAGATGGGGCAAAAAAGTGTACACTTCTGCTACTTTATTAGGGCTTTAAATTGTCAATTTCATATGTTGAAATATCAGCAATACCTTTTGTCTGTTATGAAACAAAAAATGAGTACCATTTCTGCATGTGCAGACAATAAGGAATTACATGATTTGATGCATGCTACTGAGCAGGTGGGAAAACATACCTTACACTGTGGTTTTGATGCTTTGGAGGCCTCTTGCAGGGCAGCTGCCACTGGCACGGTCATTAGAAGGCATGCTTGGTTAAAGGAACAAAATTTGCCTGATCAAGTGAAAGCAAAGTTACTGGATGCTCTTGTTCAACATAATGATGTTCATCGTGCATACAGCTGCAGTAATCACAGATGGGTTTTCTGCCGTCAGGCGGTCCCTCGGTCGGCCGAATTCCAAAGTCTAGGTCTGGCGTCGGTTGTTGTCGCTTTCTCTCCTGACGTCAGTGAGGCTGGAGTATATAAGACACAGCCGACGCCATGTTCCTCAGTCTTTTTTGCCGCGCGGTGCCCGAAGCAGAAGCAGTTCGCAAGTGCCGGTCGGCCAGCTCCTGAATTACGGAAATATTGGAAACCGAAGTCTTCATTAAAGCTAAGTACCCCGTTGGGAAAACTTTTCTTGCCTCAGACCGATGTCAGAAAAAGTTAATAATTGTATTTCTTGTGGGAAGCAAATACCGCATAAGGATTTCCATTCCCTCTGCATACCTTGTTTAGGCCCAGACCACGACGTCTCGGGCTGTCGCTTTTGCGCTACTTTCAATAAACGCACTATTAAGCGTCGGGCCGAGTTCGCCCAACACTTTTTTGGTAAAGCCTTTGATTATAAAATGTCGTCGGATACTCCGACTACCGTTTTGTCCAAAAAACAAGACAAGGACCGGCACGCGAGGTCCACGGTCCCCGCCGACACCACGCCAAAACAGGCTACACGTGGTCCGGTTCTCAGCGAGATGCCTTTGCAGTCCCTGACTACCGACGACACTCCTTTGGCGGTGTCCTCTGTACCCGAGACCGCTGGAACCTCGGCCCTTTCCCAAACTACAACCACCGAAGCCTTTGCTAATGTTGAGCCTACTAATGTGGACAGGTCCACTTCCACCCATGGTGTCTTTAGACCCTCATCTTCTTTTTCTATTAAGGCCTTTACTAAATCCAAAGCAGCCAGGCATCCCAAGAGGCCTGTTGCACAGGGCCCATCTCCAGGCCCCATGCCTAAAAAACAGATGCTTAAAATGGCTGAGGATTTAATTACTCTTATCAGGGGTTCTCAACCCCCTCCAGACAAGAGACCCAGAGTGGAGGAAGATTCTCCCTCTTCTGATCAGGGCTCCATTTTATCAGAACATTCTGATGTAGAGGAACACTCTTACTCCCCTTTTGAGGATTCGGATGCAGAGCAAGTCCATTCCTTCTGTATCTCCTCCTGAGGATTTTTCCTTTGGGGAAACCTTGCACACTTTGAGGGAACACTTCCATTGGGAAGGCCAAGACTTTTCAGATTCCAAGAAAAGACTTAGGGAATTTCTTTTGTTACCTCAACACAGACCTCTGGCGATACCTCCTGTTTTGGACATACTTGATGATGTTTATTTGGAGGCTTGCCTTAACCCGGATTCTCTGCCTCCTGCACCAGTCAAACCTGATAGGTACTACAGAGTACCTAACTCCCACCAATTTCTCTTCAAAAGCCATAATGCTGACCCTGAAACCATTTCTCAAGGCCCCAAGGGATTGAAGGCCTCCACTGCCAAGAATCCACTTCCTGCCGAAAGAGAGTCAAGATCTTTAGAAAGGTGGGGAAAAAAGGTATATACCTCGGCCACCCTAGCCATGAGGGCCTTAAACTGTCAGTTTCATATGCTTAAATATCAACAGTTCCTGTTATCACAATTAAGGAATAAAATGTCTCAACCTGAACAACCAGATTTTAAGGAGTTGCAGGATATGATGCATAGTGCAGAGCAAGTGGGTAAACACACCTTACAATGTGGTTATGATGCCCTAGAGGCCTCAAGTAGAGCGGCTGCTTACAGGATCAGTCATTTGCAGACATGCCTGGCTTAGGGAACAGAACTTGCCTGATCATGTGAAAGCTAAACTTCTAGATGCTCCTTTACAAAAGGATGTGCTGTTTGGTACTAATGCTGAGGAGATATTACGGAAAATGGAAGAAAAAGCCAAATCTATGCAAACTGTCAAAGCTTTTTTTACAGGTCCAACCACCACGTTTTAGCAGAAATTGGCCTTCAAAAAACTGATCCTTTCCAGCCACTGACAAGCCCCAAAGAGGTAGATACAGATGCACAAGGGGCAGAGGGCAGTCACAAGGATCATATAGAGGCCGACAATGGCAAACTCCAGCACCAAGAGGTGGCGAAGACAGTGCACAACAATACAGGAAACAAACCCAATGACTCCCTCATTTCCATGCCAAGCATGTCTCAGCTGGCAGCACTTTTGGGAGGAAAACTAGCATTATTTGCAAGAAATTGGCATATTGTCATAACAGACAAATGGATCCTGGACGTTATAAACAGAGGCTACAAATTTCAATTCCACACTCTTCCAAAAATGAGAGGCATGCCAAACCTGCCACACAATCAAAGGGCAGAGGCACAACTACAAATTTCAAAGCTCATAAGCATGAGAGCTATTCAAAAGGTACCTACTCACGAACAAGGTCAAGGTTTTTATTCAAGACTTTTTCTGGTACCAAGGAAAGGAACCGACTGGAGACCCATTTTGGACTTATCCATCCTAAACACATTTTTACTCTTACCAAAATTCAAGATGCTCACATTACAGCAACTTCATCCCATGCTGGGCAAGGAGTTTTGGCTAGTAACATTGGACCTCAAGGAGGCATACCTGCATGTCCCAATCAGACAAAGCTGCAGAAGATACCTCAGATTTCTTGCAGGTTCAGTCCACTATCAATTCTCTGCATTGCCCTTTGGCTTGGCTACTGCGCCCAGAGTATTCACAAAGTGCCTGGCATCCGTGATTGCCTACTGCAGACTTCAAGGGATACAAATTTACCCTTATTTGGACGACTGCCTGATCCAAGCGGACAGCAAGCACATACTTCTGGAACATCTGGCATATGTAACACGGTTACTGCATTCTCTGGGATACACAATCAACAAAGAGAAATCCAGGCTAACTCCATCTCAGAAAATAACTTTCCTGGGTGCCAACTTGGACACAAACACCCAGATGGCCTATCTTACGCCAGAAAAACAGGGGCAACTAACTCAGTACTTCAAAATACTAGAAAAATGTACCGGGCTTACTGCAAGGAAAATCCTGCAGGCTCTGGGCTTCATGGCATCTTGCATTCTTTTAATCCCATGTGCAAAGCTGCATATGAGGAAACTTCACTGGTACCTAAAAAAACCTATGGTCTCAACACAGTCACAGTTTGGAAACAATAATACCAATAATTCCATGTTTGCAAAAGGAATTTCTATGGTGGGCCCAAGAATGTCAAGCAAACACAGGTCTCCGATTCTGCAAGCCTCAAGCAAAGCAAGTCATCACAACAGACGCCTCAGATTACGCCTGGGGGGCGCACATGACGGACAGGTGCATTCAGGGCAAATGGTCCCAAAAGGAAAAGCACCTTCACATCAATCAAAAAAGAAATGCTAGCAGTAATAAATGCAATTACAGCTTTCAAGGACTTCCTGCATCCAGGACAATTACTGATAAGAACAGACAACACCACAGTAATGTGGTACATAAACAAACAAGGAGGAACACATTCATACCCCTTGTGCAGACTAGCCATGACTCTTTGGAACTTGGCTCTGGAATGGCAAATCGAACTTCAAGCACAGTACTTGCCAGGATTGGAAAACACGCTGGCAGACAATCTAAGCAGAAATATGACAGATCCACACGAATGGAAGTTACATCCTCAGGTGTTTACAGAGATAATCCAAGCGTGGGGGAGGCCAGACATAGATCTTTTTGCCTCCCACAGGAATCATCAATTGGAAAAGTTTTGTTCAAGGACCTTTCATCCAAAGGCCTGGAGAGTGGACACCCTTTAATTCAGTTGGACAACCTGGACAGTTTAGGCATTCCCACCTCTGCTTCTTCTGCCCAAGGTGCTTTTGAAAGCAAGAGCAGACAGACCGAAGATGATACTGATTGCTCCAGATTGGCCAAGGCAACACTGGTACCCACTCCTGAGGAGCCTAACACATACTCCACCCTGGTCCCTGCCTCTAATGCCTCTTCTGCTGACTCAGCACAGCTACAAAACTCTCCACAGTCAGCTGAAAACACTCCATCTCGCTGCATGGAAAATTCCTTAACACCACAACAGACCCTACTCTCCAAGGAGGTGCAGGATGTCATTTTGGAGGCCAGAAGGCCATCTACTAGAAAAGCTTACTCCACAAAATGGAAGCGGTTTTGCTCTTGGAATGAGAAAAAAGGCCAGGACCCTAGAAAACTGAACTTGCCTCAGGTATTACAGTATCTAGCTGAGCTGCTGAACAGTGGACTATCATTTTCTTCCATAAAAATCCATGCCTCAGCCATTTCTGCAGAATTCAACACGGATCCTCCTTTATTTTCTCACCCACTCTTACGACAGTTCCTCAGAGGGGCTAAGAATATAAGACCACCAAGGAAACAACCAATACCAGCCTAGGATCTTAATTGCATACTAGAAAAATTAACATTGCCTCCTTTTGAACCAGCTGCCTCAACAGATTTGCAATATTTGTCCTGGAAAACAGCCTTCCTTCTGGCTATCACTTCAGCTCGTAGGGTTTCGGAACTACAGGCCCTCATGGCGGTGCAGCCCTTTCTCATTTTCCATAAGGACAGGGTTTCCCTTCATACCAACCCGTCATTTATGCCTAAAGTGGTATCCAGGGTAGCTTTAAATCAAGCCATACACCTCCCTACCTTTTACCCCAATCCTCAAAACAAAGGGGAAAGGCTGCTACACTCTTTAGACATCCATAGGCAGCTACGTTATTATTTGGACAGAACAAAGTCCTTCAGGAAATCGGAACAACTCTTTGTGTCCTATGCTGTAGGGGCTCAAGGGAAGCCAGTTACCAAGCAGACTATTTCAAAGTGGATAGGCCACTGCATACGTTTTTGTTATTCCTATCATGGGAAATCTGTTCCTACAGGTATCAGATCACACTCCACCAGGGCCACAGCTACCTCTACAGCCTTCCTCAGAGGAGTTCCCACCAAAGATATTTTGGAAGCAGCCACTTGGAGTTCTGTACATACCTTCACAAAACACTACCACCTGCCTTTATATTCCAGAACTAGAGCAGGCTTTGCCACTGCTGTGTTGCAGGGCATTCTGGCTCAACCCAGTTCCTCCTAGTACCTACCACCCTGTGCGTAGCTTTGGGACTCTACCCATCTGTGATTACTGCAGCTGTATGCACAATGAACATAGTACAGTTTTGTACCTACCATAAATGTAGATGTTCGAGTGCTAATACAGCTGCAGTACAGGATGTCCTTCATGGATGCATCTGCAGTCATAACAACTGGGTTGTCCTGTCGTCAGGCAGCCCTTCAGTCGGCCGGATTCCAAAGTCCGGGTCCGGCTTCGGCTGATGTCGCACTTCACCCGACGTCATCTCTGTTGGTCTTCGGGTATAAAAGCATCAGCCGACGCCATTTTCCTCAGTCTTTCTTGCCGCGTGGCGCCCGAAGCAGAAGCTGTTCGCAAGTGCCGGTCGGTCGGATCCAGAGATTACTTCTACCGAATACTACGAAGACTTCTAAAGCTAAGTACCCCGTTGGGGACTCTTTCTTGCCTCAGCCGATGTCAGAAAAAGTTAATTGTTTAACCTGTGGGAAACAAATACCTCATAAAGATTTCCACTCTTATTGTCTGCCTTGTTTAGGCCCAGCCCACGACGTAGCAGCCTGTTCGGCCTGTGCTTCTTTCAACCGACGAACGCTTAGGCGTCGGTCGGAGTTTGCAGAACAGTTTTTCGGTTCTGATTTTGCGTACATTATGCCGTCGGATCCTCCGACTACCCAATCTGCCAAAAAACGCAAAGATAAAGACCGACACTCGCGGTCCGCGGTTTCGGCGAAACCATGGTTAAGCAAACGCGAGTGTCTCGGTTTCGGCGAAACCGAGAAAACTGATCAAAGTACAGCTGAACCTATCTCTACAACTGAGGCCCCTGCTACCACTCTTGAATCAGCCTCAGAAATTTTATCCACTACGGTGGTTGCCACTGACTTATCAGACACCATTCCCTTGGATGTCTCTACCCCAGCACGTGGTGCTGCTAGGCCTCCAGCAGCCATGTCCATTAAGGCCTTCGCCAGGGCTAAAGCAGCCAAGACTACTAAGACAGTGCCTGTTAAACCCCCACAACCAGGCCCTCTTCTAGTTCTCAAATGCTTACTTTGGCAGAAGATTTAATTTCATTAATTAGAGGATCTCAATCTCACCCAGACA
This sequence comes from Protopterus annectens, assembly GCF_019279795.1. Taxonomy (NCBI): domain Eukaryota; kingdom Metazoa; phylum Chordata; order Ceratodontiformes; family Protopteridae; genus Protopterus; species Protopterus annectens. The sequence goes on from NC_056731.1 coordinate 1,402,288,050, forward strand.
GGGCCTCTCAGCCCCAGAGAAGAGACCTAGGGCAGAGCCCCTGAGCCAGTGTCCTCTGATGATTCTGCTGACGAATCAGACATAACTGACCAGCCAGAGGCTCCTTTCTCCAATTTTGAAGATTCTGATGCTGAAGAATCCATTCCAGCTGCTTCCCACCAGAAGAATTCTCCTTTGGGAAACCTTACATGCCATGCGAGCAGTTCCAGTGGCAGCAACAGGATTTTCAGACTCCAGAAAAGACTTAGCACCTTTCTGCACCTCCCACAGCACAGGCCCTTAGCTATACCTCCTGTTCTCTCTGTGGTGGATGATGCTTTCAATGATGTCTGCTCCGCTCCAGATTCTTTACCCCAGCCCCTGCCAAACCAGACAGATTTTACAGGGTGCCAGATACTCATCACCACCTTTACAAGGCCCCACTTGCAGACCCGAAACTATATCCCAGGGTCCCAAGGCAGTAGCGACCATAGCTAAAACCCTATTCCTTCTGAAAGGGAAGCAAGGTCATTAGACAGATGGGGTAAAAGGTCTACACTTCAGCTACTCTCTCAGCTAGAGCTTTAAACTGTCAGTTTCACATGATACAATACCAAGAGTTTATGCTTGATCAGTTAACTAAAAACTAACCACTGATGAATCTCTTGATAAGAAATATGTATTAGAAATGGTAAATAACATACAACAGGTTAGCAACCATTCCTTAAAATGTGGCTATGATGCACTGGAGGCTTCATTTAGATCAGCCATGACTGGCACAGTGATAAGAAGGCATGCATGGCTAAAGGAGCAAGCTTTACCGGATCATGTTAAAGCTAAGTTGCTAGATGCTCCTATGGATAAGACAAGTTTGTTTGGTACACCTGCCCAGCAGGTTATGAAGAAAATGGAAGAAAAGGCAAAATCTGTTCAAGCGGTTAAAGATTTCTTGCAGGTTCAACCCCCAAGGTTTAGCAGGAACTGGCCTGCCAAAATTGGTCCTTTCCTGACTCCACAAAATTTCAAAGGGGCAGGAATAGACGTTCCAGAGGCAGAAACCAATCCAGAGGAGGTGCCTACAGAGGACGACAGTGGCAAGGTAACAACAGAGGCACAGACACAACCACTGCCACTACATCAGCACAACCACAGTGACTTAACCCTAAATCCGCCTACCAGGGAACAAATAGCAGCTCCTCTAGGCGGAAAGTTAACCTTATTTTCAAAGAACTGGCACTACATAACAAAAGACAAGTGGATTTTACAAACCATAGATCAAGGTTACGGTTTCACTTCCACACTTTACCAGTCAAAAGAGGAATGCCAAATCTACCTTCAAATCAAAAACAGAGGCACTACAACAGATAATGGAGTTAGCAAACATGAGAGCTGTGGAAAGAGTGCCAACAGCAGAACAAGGAAAGGGTTCTATTCCAGACTATTCCTAGTTCCAAGAAAGGAAAAAGTTGGAGACCAATTCTCGACCTGTCCACCTTAAATACATACATCATTGTCCCAAAATTCAAAATGCTGACCCTACAGCAACTTCTTCCCATGCTGGGCAAGGAGTCTTGGCTGGTAACTCTAGATCTCAAGGAGGCATACCTGCACGTCCCCATTCGACCAATCTGCAGAAGATACCTCAGATTTCTTGCAGGATCAGAGCACTATCAATTCTCAGCATTGCCCTTTGGCTTATCTACTGCCCAGAGTATTCACAAAATGCCTGGCATCAGTAATCGCCCATTGCAGACTACAGGAATTCAAATTTACCCATACCTGGACGACTGCCTGCTACAAGGGGACAACAAAAGCAAGCTGACAACAGATTTACAAAGGGTCACTTACTTGCTACAAGCACTGGGATACACAGTCAATTTACAAAAGTCAAGGCTGATACCATCCCAAACAAGGACATTCTTGGCGGAATTGGACACAGTAAAACAAATGGCATTCCTGACTACAGAAAAACAAAAAGAACTCCCTCTTTACTTCTTGGCACTAACAAAACTGAACAAGTTAACAGCAAGAAAAGTACTGCAGGCCTTGGGTTTCATGGCATCATGCATAATCTTGGTCCCATTTGCCAGACTACATATGAGAAAACTACAGTGGTACCTAAAGAATTTATGGTCCCAACACAGACACAGCCTAGAAACAGAAATCCCACTAATTCCATGCTTAAAGCAGGAGTTCCTATGGTGGGCTCAGGCATGTCAGTCAAACCCAGGCCTACCCTTTCGCAGATGTCAAGCAAGCCAGACCATCACAACAGACGCTTCAGACCTAGGATGGGGGCCCACATGCTGGACAAATGCGTGCAAGGATTGTGGACACAGGATCAACTTCACCTGCACATCAACCTAAAAGAAATGCTGGCAGTAAAACTGGCAATCCAAAAGTTCAAACCATTTCTCCAAGAGGGCCAGTTGATGATAAGGACAGACAACACCACAGTCATGTGGTACATCAACAAACAGGGAGGCACTCATTCATACCCCTATGCAGAATGACTTTGGAGCTGTGGACCCTGGCACTCAGCTACAACATCCAGTTACAGGCAATATTTGTACCGGAAAAGAAAATACTCTAGCAGACATATTAAGCAGAACCACATCGGATGCCCACGAATGGAAGCTGCACCGGACATCTTCAAGACCATCTCAAAGAAATGGGGAATGCCTCCGATAGATCTATTCGCATCACCTCTCAATCACCAGCTCAAAAGTTCTGCACAAGGACATTCCACCCACTAGCATGGAAAGTGGATTCGCTCTCCTTCAGCTGGAAAGGCCTAGCAGCATATGCACTACCCCCTATTCCCTTAATACACAATGTTCTACTAAAAATCAAGGAAGAAGAATCAAAGATAATCCTGATAGCTCCAAACTGGCCAAGACAACACTGGTACCCACTGCTGAGGAGCATGTCTCGAACAATATGTGGCCAATACCCTGATGCCTTTGATGTTAACTCAGAACAACTACAGCATCATACATCCAAACCTAAAAGCGTTGCAACTGACTGCATGGAACATCACATAGCAGCAGCTAATCCAGAACTTTCCCAAAGAGTTAAAGACATTATTCTTGAAGCACGCAGACCTTCAACAAGAAGGAACTATGCTGGAAAATGGAAAAGGTTTGTCATTTGGAGTACGGAAAGAGGAAAAGATGTGTCAAACATAGATATGCCTAACATTCTGGAGTATCTGGCGAACTTCTTCATTCAGGCCTGTCCTACTCCTCCATCAAGATACATGCATCAGCTATTTCAGCAGAATACAGCTTTGATCCACCTGTTTTTCACCCTTTGCTCAGGCAGTTCCTCAGAGGAATCAAGAATGTAAAACCTCCAAGGAAACCACCATTACCAGCTTGGGACTTAAACTTTGTGCTAGAAAAGTTGACACTATCACCCTTTGAACCAGCAGCAACAGCAGACCTACAACACCTGTCATGGAAAACTGCTTTCCTACTGGCAATTACTTCAGCAAGGAGGGTTTCAGAACTACAGGCCTTAATGGCAGTGCAACCCTTCCTAATCTTCCACCAAGATAGAGTGTCCATGAGGACTAATCCTACATTTATGCCTAAGGTGGTATCCAGAGTGTCTTTAAACCAGGCAATCCACCTACCTACCTTCTTTCCCAACCCACAAAACAGAGGGAAAAGAATACTGCATACCTTGGATGTACATAGACAGCTACGCTACTACTTGGACAGAACAAAAATAGCAGAAAGACTGACCAACTTTTTGTAGCCTATGCAACAGGAAGGGAAGGAAAAGCTATTTCCAAACAGACAATCTCCAAATGGATAGGAAATTGCATACGATTCTGTTACTCCTTCCATGGAAAACCAATTCCACAGAACATAAGACCTCATTCTACAAGGGCAACAGCCACTACCACAGCCTTCTTACGAGGAGTGGCAACCAAAGACATTATTGAGGTGGCTACTTGGACCTCCGTGCATACATTTGCCAAGCATTATAATTTGCCTCTATATTCCAGATCCCGAGCAGGGTTTGCCACTGCTGTACTGCAAGGGATCCTAAACACACCATAATCTACTTTTATCCTCCTCCCCTAGTTGGCTATGGTATTCTACCCAGTTGTTATGACTGCAGATGCATCCATGAAGGACATAGTACAGATGTTCTTCATTCCACATTGCTGCAGTCCTAACCATTGGGTAGTCCGCTGTCCAGTCGGCCCGAATACCAAAGTATATGGCTGACGTCGGTCAAGGCGCATTAGACTGATGTCAGGACGTCAGGGTACTAATGCGCATGACCGACGTCATATCCTCAGTCTTTTTTGCCGCATGGTCCGATGCAGAAGCAGTTTTGCGAGTGCAGGTTGGCGTTCTGAAATTTTCTGAAGTCGGAGTTTCAGACCGAATCAAAGTTGGCTAAGTACCCCGTTGGGGAACATTTTGGTTTTTCTTGCCTCAGTATTTAACCGGATGTCAGAAAAAGTGAATAACTGTATTTCTTGTGGGAAACAGATACCTCATAGGGATTACCATACTTTGTGTATACCTTGTTTAGGGCCTGAGCACGGCGTTGTTGGATGCCGCTCTTGTGCTAGATTTAACAAACGCACTATTAAGAGAAGGTTAGACTGTGCCAGGTTAGTGTTTGGGAAGCGTTGTAATTATAAAATGCCGTCGGATGCTCCGCGCCGCTTCGTCAAAAGCGCAAGGACAAAGCAGCAAAGCCTAGAGTTGAAGAACCGGCAGTCCCGGACGTCGGTTCTTTAGAAGGCTCAGTGGAGCCGGAGGTTTTGCCAGGAGTTTCTTTGGAGTCTCAGGCAGAGACTTTACTGTTACAGGATGTGCCCTCTCAGGAGGTAGGCCAGGCTGAGGGGCTTCTCAGGTAGCTGTACTTCCCTCTCTTCCTAAGGTGGTTCGAGCCTCTCCTTCTGTTTCCAAGACTTCTTTGAGAGGTAGGCCAGGTTTAGCTTCAGTGGGGCTTCTCCTAGCACTTCAGGTTCTGTGCCTAAGAAACATATGCTTAAAATGGCAGAGGATTTGATTACTATGATTAGAGGTTCTATGCCCCCTCCTGATAAGAGGCCTAGGGTGGAGCCTGAGTTTGAGAGTTTTGAGCAGTGTTCAGAGGCTTCTGAGTCTTCGACTGAAGACTTGCAGGAGTATCCTCCTTATTCTGATGTGGATGATTCCACTCCTTCAGCTTCTCCTCCTGAGGATTTTTCATTTTCAGAGACTCTGCATTCCATGAGGGAGCATTTTAAATGGGAAGGCCAAGATTTCTCTGATTCCAGGAAGAGGCTTAGGGAATTCTTGTTTTTACCCCAGCATAGGCCCTTAGCTATACCTCCTGTTTTGAATGTGGTGGAAGATGTTTTTGCAGAGGCTTCCCTGAACCCTGATTCTTTGCCTCCTGCCCCTGTTAAACCTGATAGGTACTATAGGGTGCCTGAAGCTCATAAGTATCTTTTTAAGAGTCCTAGGGCAGACCCGGAAACTGTTTCTCAGGGGCCTAAAGGTGTTAAGGCCTCTGTTGTTAAAAATCCTGTTCCTCCTGATAGAGGCAAGGGCTTTGGATAGATGGGGAAAGAAAGTGTATACTTCTTCCACTTTAGCCATGAGGGCGTTGAATTGTCAGTTTCACATGCTAAAATATCAGAATTATCTCCTTTCACAATTGAAATCTAAGGTGGATGCTCTGGCGGAAGGTATTGAGTGTAAAGAGTTGCAGGATTTAGTTCATGTGTCTGAACAAGTGGGTAAGCATTCCTTGCAATGTGGTTTTGATGCTGTGCAGGCCTCCTCGAGGGTGGCTGCCACTGGTTCTGTTCTTCGCAGGCACGCCTGGTTGAGGGATCAGAATTTAGCTGAGCATGTTAAGACAAGGATTTTGGATGCTCCTTTACAGTCTGATGTGTTGTTTGGTTCGCCTGTGGAAGCAGTTTTAAAGAAAATGGAGGACAAGGCTAAGTCTATGCAGACTGTTAAAGATTTTTTGCAGGTGCAACCTCCGAAGTTTAGCAGAAATTGGCCTACTAAGGGATGGACATATCCTGCTTATGATTCCCAGTCTAGGGGTAGGTCTAGGACGTGGTAGGGGCAGAGCTCAAGGTTCTTTTAGGCCTAGAACAGGGAGTTCTCCTGCTCAGATTTCTGGTGAGGGCAGGGGTCAGTCCTTTCGTAAACAGACCCAATGACCTGCCTTTTCAGCTGCCAGTACATTCTCGTCTGGCAGCCCCTTTGGGAGGAAGACTGTCTCTTTTCAAAGAAAATTGGGATTTAATTACTCAAGACAGATGGGTTTTGGATATCATTCACCACGGTTACAGGTTTTATTTCCATACCTTGCCCCCTTTCAAAGGCATGCCAGACGTTCCTCCTCCACAAAGGAAAGAGGCTCACAAGCAAATTTCTCTGTTACTCCAAATAGGGGCCATTCAGCCAGTCCCTGTACCAGAAAGGGGCCTAGGATTTTATTCTCGCCTGTTCCTAGTACCAAAGAAGGGGAACACGTGGAGACCAATTTTGGATTTATCTATCCTCAACACTTATCTGGACATTCCCAAGTTCAAAATGTTGACGTTACAACAACTTTTACCTCTGCTGGGCAAAGATCACTGGATGGTAACTTTAGATCTCAAGGAAGCTTACCTTCATGTGCCTATAAGACTAAGTTGCAGAACGTATCTGCTTTCGAGCTGGAAATTCTCATTATCAGTTCTCTGCATTGCCCTTTGGCTTATCTACTGCCCAGAGTATTCACAAAGGTTCTGGCTCCAGTGATAGCTTACTTCAGGCTAAAAGGAATTCAAATCTATCCTTACTTGGACGACTGCCTGATTCTGGCTCAAGAAAAGGAAGACCTTCTACAGCATTTGGAATATGTCATAGCAGTGCTAAGATGCCTAGGGTATTCTGTGAACGAAATAAAGTCCAGTCTAGTACCCTCTCAAGACATGTGCTTTCTGGGTGTGAGACTGAATACAGCAGCCCAGATGGCCTTTTTAACCCCGGACAAACAAAAGAATCTTTCCAGTTACTTCCATCAACTATCTCTTCAGTCCGGGCTGACTGCAAGGACAGTCCTTCAAGCCTTAGGGTTCATGGCATCTTGTATTCTGGTGCTTCCCAATGCCAAACTGCATATGAGGAAGCTGCAATGGTATCTCAAAATGTATGGACACAGCACTGCCAGGATTTGGACACTGTCATTCAAATAATACCTTGCATTCAAAAAGAATTTTTGTGGTGGGCTCAGGAATGTCACCTAAACAAGGGACTCTCTGTGACCCGGCCAGAGGCGAGTCAGATTTTAACGACAGATGCCTCGGACATTGCTTGGGAGCTCATCTAAATGGAAAGTGGATACAAGACAAGTGGCCTGCCAGACTACAGCATCTACATATCAACATGAAGGAGATGTTAGCAGTCCAGTTTGCATTAATGGCTTTCAAGGAGTTACTTCTTCCAGGGCAGGTGTTGATTCTAACAGACAACACAACTGTCATGTGGTACATCAACAAACAAGGGGAACACATTCTTATCCCTATGCAGGCAAGCAATGATTTTATGGGAGACTGCGCTCAGCTTGCAACTAACTCTTCAGGCAAGGTTTCTGCCGGGAGCACAGAACTCCTTAGCAGATGTGTTAAGCAGACAAATCATGGATCCCCACGAGTGGAAACTGGATCTTCATGTATTTCAGAAATTGACAGTGTCATGGGGAACTCCAGACATAGATCTGTTCGCTTCTCCACTAAACCACCAGCTGCCAAAGTTTTGCACAAAGGGTTTCATCACACAGCTTGGAAAGTGGATGCTCTTTCTTTCAGTTGGAAAAATCTTCATGTGTATGCCTTTCCACCTCTGCCTCTTCTCCCAAAGGTGCTCCTAAAGGTCAGACAAGACAAGCCAAGGATGATTTTAATAGCTCCAGATTGGCCTCGGCAACACTGGTACCCACTACTAAGGAGTCTGGTAAGGAAGCCTCCATGGCCTTTACCTTTGATTCCACACCTGTTATCTCAGAAGGACGGTCGCCTGCTCAATGTCAAGCTTCACTCTCTTCATCTAACAGCCTGGCATATTCTGTTTTGAAACACAGCAGGTCTCAACTTCCTCAACAAGTTTTAAATGTGATTATGGAAGCCAGAAGACCTAGTACAAGGAAAGTGTACGCAGACAAATGGAAGAGATTTTTATTTTGGAGTGCAGCAAAGAATTTGGAGATTTCTGAGCCTAATTTGAGTGTGGCTCTTCAATATCTTACTGAGTTACTGGACAAAGGTTTGTCTTTCTCTTCCATTAAAATTCATGCTGCAGCAATTTCAGCTCACTATGATTGTGACCCACCATTGTTTTCGCATCCTTTGTTCAAGCAGTTTCTTAGAGGGCAAAGAATATAAGACCCCACGTAGAGCTCCTACTCCTGCTTGGGATCTCAATTTTGTGTTGGAAAAACTTACTCTACAACCTTTTGAGCCTCATGGCTACTGCTGAATTGAAATACTTGTCATGGAAGACTGCTTTTTGTTGGCTATTACTTCTGCAAGAAGGGTTTCTGAATTGCAGGCCCTTATGGCAGTAGAGCCCTTTTGATTTTCCATAAGGATAGGGTATCATTACGCACTAATCCTTCCTTTATGCCTAAGGTGGTTTCTAGTGTGGCTTTAAACCAAACTATTCATTTGCCTACTTTCTATGCAGATCCCCAAAATAAGGGGAAAAGATTTTGCACACTTTAGATGTACATAGGCAGTTGCGTTATTATTTAAGCAGGACTAAGGATTTCAGGCAGTCTCAGCAGTTGTTTGTTTCTTTTGCTTTGAGTTCTCAGGGTAAGCCTGTGTCTAAGCAAACTATTTCTAAGTGGATTGGGTTTTGCATTTCATTTTGTTATTCCCATCATGGCAAGGAGATTCCAGCTGGGATTAGGCCTCATTCCACTAGGGCTACTGCCACTTCAACAGCATTTCTAAGGGGTGGCAACTAAGGATATTTTGGAGGCAGCTACTTGGAGTTCAGTGCATACTTTCTCTAAGCATTACCACCTTCCTCTCTACTCTAAATCTAGGGCTGGTTTTGCCACAGCTATTTTGCAAGGCATGTTGACAGCTCCTGCTTCCTTATGATTTGCCAGCCTCCCTTACCTCTGCTTTGGGATTCTACCCAATGGTTAGGACTGCAGCAATGTGGAATGAAGAACATAGTACAGTTTTGTACCTACCATAAATGTAGATGTTCGAGGATCCACATTGCTGCAGTCCAATTTACCTCCCTCCTTCCCCTCTGTGTTTAGGGGTGGTGGTGTGGGTTAGGCTATATTCTTGTAATCTTGTATATATTGTACATATGTTTGGTGCAGGGCTTTTTGGTGTTTTGGTGTGGGCCTTGTCTTTTTAGGATCTTCTGACATCTGGGGCAAGAAAAGACTGAGGATATGACGTCGGTCATGCGCATTAGTACCCTGACGTCCTGACATCAGTCTAATGCGCCTTGACCGACGTCAGCCATATACTTTGGTATTCGGGCCGACTGGACAGCGGACTACCCAATGGTTAGGACTGCAGCAATGTGGATCCATGAACATCTACATTTATGGTAGGTACAAAACTGTACTTTTTGTACCTACCATAAATGTAGATGTCCGAACTGGATAGCATCTGCAGTCAGGATTACCCTCCCTCCTTCCCCTCTGTGGTACTCCTAGGGTGTTTACCCTCCTAATAGCTAGCTGGTGGGGGGGAGTCTTTTATGGTGTATTTGTTTGTATATATGTACATACATGCTTATTTTTGTGTTTACCTCTATCTTTTTGGAAACATTGGCATCTATCCAAATTTTAGCCTTCAAGAGGGCTACTGGCATCTGGGGCAAGAAACACTGAGGAAAATGGCGTCGGCTGATGCTTTTATACCCGAAGACCAACAGAGATGACGTCGGGTGAAGTGCGACATCAGCCGAAGCCGGACCCGGACTTTGGAATCCGGCCGACTGAAGGGCTGCCTGACGACAGGACAACCCAGTTGTTATGACTGCAGATGCTATCCAGTTCGGACATCTACATTTATGGTAGGTACAAAACTGTACTTTTCCCTCCCTCCTTCCCCACTTGGTAAAGGCATGGGGCCTAACACCCTCTTCATACAACCTGACTGGGTTATCCTATGGGTTATTTGCTTGCAACTACTGATTTTGGATTATATTGCATTGCTTGTATATGCATATAAACATAATTTATGTATTGCCTTCCTTCTGGGGGCACCTGACATCTGGGGCAAGAAAGACTGAGGAACATGGCGTCTGCTGTGTCTTATATACTCCGACCTCACTGACGTCAGGAGAGAAAGCGACAACAACCAACGCCGGACCTAGACTTTGGAATTCGGCCGACCGAGGGACCGCCTGACGGCTGAAAACCCATCTGTGATTACTGCAGCTGTATTAGCACTCGAACATCTACATTTATGGTAGGTACAAAACTGTACTTTTTGTTTGGGTCTAAGGCTGAAGAGGTTATAAAGAAAATGGAGGATAAGGCAAAATCCATGCAAATGGTTAAGGATTTCTTACAAGTTCAGCCTCCTAGATTTAGCAGAAATTGGCCAGCTAAAAATTGGTCCTTTGACAGGCCTCAGAGGGGTAGATATAGGCGTCCCAGAGGGAGGGCCCAAGCACAGACCTCTTATAGACCTAGACAGTGGCGTGCTTCCACCCCCAGGGGTGGAGAAGATAGGTCTCAACCTTACAGGAAACAGGCTCAATGACTCCCCCTGCATGGCTCCAGGAACCTCTCTCCTGGAAGCTCCTCTGGGAGGAAAACTTTCTCTTTTTCACCGAAATTGGACTTGCATAACCCAAGACAAGTGGGTTCTGGATGTATTTTTAAGAAGTTACAAATTTCACACCTTACCAAAACCAAACGGATGGCCAGACCTACCAAAAACTCAATGGGCAGAGGCATTAAAACAGGTGAGGTCCCTCATGGCTATGAGGGCCATAGAACTATTTCCAAATTCAGAGACGGGACAAGGCTTTTATTCAAGACTCCTAGTTCCCAGAAAGCAAAATACTTGGAGACCCATCCTGGATCTCTGTCTTAAATACTTTAAACGAAACTAACAGAAAAGACCAAAAACCACTTAAATGAAAAAGAAGCAAGTGGAGTGGTAGGAGAAAGCTGGTAAAAAGCTAATAAAATTCACGTTGTAATCACTGCAACAAATCCGTTTATTTGGTAAGCGCTTTCGGTGGTACAAATAATCCACCTTCTTCAGACCAAGAACAACCTCTAACAATACATATATATAATCCTGTTACTCAATTAGTTGATGATTTGCCCTATAAAATCAATCAATCAATGAGTAAATAAAATACAATATTTAAATAAATGATAATAAAAACAATTCTTAATAAACAACGTTAACATACTATAAACCATGTTAAACTCACAAAACTTTTTTTAAAAAAATGATATATATCAAAATAAATTACATGATGACTGTTACTAGGAATCTCTTAGAAAAATCTACAGTGGTCAATATTACATTTGATAACCTTACCCAAGATGGCACAATAAAATTAATTAATAAATAATAAATATTATAACATCCTGAAGAGAATGTAACCTATATATATATATATATATTGTGTATATGTAAATGTAAAAATTGTGACATATGAATTTATATAATGAATTAAAATAAAATATATGTAGTAACTGCATACTAATCAAGAACAACTATGCTGAACACTATTAAAATACTATATAGATAAAAATTAATATATGAATAAAAACTGGTTAATTATGCATACAGAATGAGTTGTATTGGCAAATTAAAACTGCTGCATATATCTTTCCCGGTTTAAATGATTGTTTCCATTAAAAGTGTTTTGAAACTAAAAGCATTAAATAGAAAAACCATTAATGTCACATATAAGTTTACTAACACAATATACATATGGTGTTTTAATTGAGGTATGCATAATTAACCAGTTTTTATTCATATATTAATTTTTATCTATATAGTATTTTAATAGTGTTCAGCATAGTTGTTCTTGATTAGTATGTAGTTACTACATATATTTTATTTTAATTCATTATATAAATTCATGTCACAATTTTTACATTTACATATACACATAAAATATATATATAGGTTACATTCTGTTCAGGATGTTATAATATTTATTATTTATTTATTAATTAATTTTATTGTGCCATCTTGGGTAAGGTTATCAAATGTAATATTGACCACTGTAGATTTTTCTAAGTGATTCCTAGTAACAGTCATTATGTAATTTATTTTGATATATATTATTTTTTTTAAAAAAGTTTTGTGAGTTTAACATGGTTTATAGTATGTTAACGTTGTTTATTAAGAATTGTTTTTATTATCATCATTTATTTAAATATTGTATTTTATTTATTCATTGATTAATTGATTGATTTTATAGGGCAAATCAACTAATTAACAGGATTATATATATGTATTGTTAGAGGTTGTTCTTTGTCTGAAGAAGGTGGATTATTTGTACCACCGAAAGCGCTTACCAAATAAACGTATTTGTTGCAGTGATTACAACGTGAATTTTATTAGCTTTTTACCAGCTTTCTCCTACCACTCCACTTGCTTCTTTTTCATTTAAGTCTTAAATACTTTCCTGGATATACCAAAGTTCAAGATGCTTACTCTGCAGCAGCTCCTGCCAATGTTGAGCAAAAATGCATGGATGGTGACATTGGATTTAAAGGAGGCTTACCTACACATTCCTATTAGACAGGAGTGCAGAAGATACCTCGGGTTCAAGGCAGGCTCGAAACATTACCAGTTCTCTGCGCTGCCCTTTGGCTTGTCTACTGCGCCCAGGGTCTTTACCCAAGTGCCTGGCACCAGTAGTAGTTTACTGCAGACTCAAGGGAATTCAAATTTACCCTTATCTGGACGACTGCCTTATTCAAGCAGACAGCAAGGACATTTTACTCCAGCACCTGGAATTGGTTCAAAATTTACTCAAGTACCTGGGATTCACTGTGAACGTAAAAAAGTCAAATTTAACACCCATTCAACAGATAACTTTCCTGGGTGCTCTTTTAAACACAACAACCCAGATGGCATTGCTGACATCAGAAAACAACTACAGCTGGCTTCAACTTTCAAAAGCCTGGCGTTGATGTCTCAGCTAACTGCAAGGAAATTCCTGCAGGCTTTGGGTTACATGGCTTCCTGCATCCTACTCATACCATATGCAAGACTGCATATGAGGAAGATACAATGGTACCTAAAAAGCGTATGGTCCAGGCAGTGTCACAGTCTGGAAACAGTGATTGCGGTCTTGCCTTGCCTGCAAAAGGAATTCCATTGGTGGGCCATGGCGTGTCTTCAGAACAAAGGGAAAGCCTTCAGTCTACCTCCAGCCTGCCAACTTTTTTCCCTAATCCACAAAATAAGGGGGAGAGGATCTTGCATTCTTTGGACGTGCACAGGCAGCTTCGCTTTTACCTGGACATAACCAAGGATATCAGGAAAACAGAACTGTTTGTTTCTTATGCAGCAAATTCTCAAGGCAAAGCTATTTCAAAACAGACCATTTCTAAATGGATTGCTCATGGAATCAGATTTTGTTACTCTCATCATGGAAAGCAAATCCCAGGAAAAATTAGGACTCACTACCAGAGCTGCTGCTACTTCAGCTGCCTTTTTCAGGGGAGTACCTACCAAAGATATTTTGGAAGCTGCAACTTTTGGAGTTCAGTGCATACTTTCTCTAAGCACTATAATCTCCCTCTTTATTCTAAGTCTAGGGCAGGCTTTGCTTCTGCAGTCTTGCAAGGCCTTCTAGCCGCCCCTTCTACTCAATAATCACCACTCTTTATCTCAGCTTTGGGATTCAACCCTACAGTGATGACTGCAACAGTGAAACATGATGAACATAGTACAGTTGTGTACACTTACCGTAAATGTAGATGTTCGAGTGTCTTCACTGTTGCAGTCTGGGTTACCCAACCTCCTGTCCCCTCTTATACTTTTATTGGTATGATTCCCTACTTCACCCTTCTGCGGTGTATTTGCTACAGGGTATGGGGTTTGTTGTATGTTACATTTTTGTTTTACTTTTAGCCTTCACTTTTGGGCACCTGACATCTGGGGCAAGAAAAACTGGAGAACATGGCGTCTGCTGGGAGCTTTGTACCCCTGGCTCTCTGACGTCAGGGAGGGTGACTACACAGCCGACGCCGGACCCAGACTTTGGGATTTTAGCCAACCGAGGGCTGCCTGCCGGCAGGAAGTACCCTACAGTGATGACTGCAACAGTGAAGACACTCTAACATCTACATTTATGGTAAGTGTACACAACTGTACTTTGCTAACCTTTCACTGAACTGATTCTTACCAAACATTCTCACTTCAAGACACAGAAATTGTCATTTTAGGAGACCTTAATCTTAACCTTTTAGGTCTGTGTAAGCACAACATTAATGAATTATTTTCAGATCTAAGACTTTTTCAAATGGTTACCAGCTGTACTAGACCTATTCTTAAAACAATTGCAATTCTGTACTTGATGCCACCCTCTCTCCCACTTTGAGTCTACTGTCCTGTAACAGTCGCCTTACAAAACCTGAAATGCAAACACTCACGCAGACTTCTCTTTCAGTCCTAGACCACTTTACAAAACTCCTCAACCTGCAGTCTCATCTTCCCCAAATTGGCTGGTCACCCATACTCATTTGATGAAGTTAACATAGCTTCTTGCAAATTTTACTGAACTGCTGTCCATCCAGGATACCCACTCCTCCATGATCTCCAGATTATTTAAGAACCCCAAGTGTCCTACAAAGGAACTTAAAACCCTAATGAAACTTTGATGTTTGGAAAATCTGGAGGCAAGCTACCACTCCAACAACCATGAGCACACTACCCTGAGAAACACCAGCAAACTGACTATCCATGGCCATAAATCTAAACTCCTACAAATCAATACAGCTGTCAGCTTCACACTCTAAAATAGCTCTATGAAGGAGGTCAGAAATATAATTCAAGATAAGCTCCCAAAGGAAGCATCCTGTATTTGTTACATACCTTGCCCATCAGGCAACATGATACCCTCTTGATGTCCTCAGAATTTTCACCTCCAATACACAGTTACACTTCTAAAAGACTAACCAATCAAAACCTACCCGAGTTTATACTACTCTCATTTCTCCAGAATAACCCCTAAAGAAGTCTTACCCTTGTTTGAACAAATACCTTTTTACTCCTTAGCTGGACCAGGTAACGCTTGCCTCTGGTTCCTTTACTGTTGCAAAGACTAAGTTAGCACTCCACTAAAACATGCCTATAACTTGTCCCTCACAAGTAACATTATGCCTGCCATATGGAAAGCTTGATCCTGGTTCAATCCTAGTAGGAGCACTGGTGCCAGTACTGGAAAAAATGACTGTGTAGAATCCTCAAAATACAGAAACATTACTACAGTGGGGCCAGGCGCAGGGGGGAGGATAGCCCTCCTATTGTAAAAGGAAGTAGCAGTCCACAAAAATCATAAAAACTGATAGGCCAAAGAAGAACCATAAAGACAATAGAGTGGACTATTAAGGATAAGAAAGAATTATGCATTGTTACTATTATGCAAAAAGCCCAGAATTTCCAGACACTGGATATACAAAAAGATTTGAGAGAAATTAGACTCTAATTAGTGGAAAGAAACGTACTTACACAGGAAAAACTGTCAGAAGCTTCAAATGAAAATTTGTGTTCATTAATGCAGCAGATTTTTGAAAAACAGTATATTGATCAAGAAACGTTGATCTGTTTGGAAAAAGAAGCATCTGAGGAAGTGCAAAAATGTAAACAACAAAACCTAGATATTTTTGAAAAGTATAAAAAAGAAATATGAACATGGGAAAGAGAGAGAGATTTCATATGGTGCAATATTTATGCAAAGGAGAAAGCCAATTTAATCAGTATAAAGAAGGCAACCCCGAAGATATTTAAAGAGAAATACAGGCAAAGGAATCTGGATATGGAAAATTTTGCAATACAAAAATAAGACAGAGGAAAAATAGGAAATGAGATTAGTAATGGAGAAGTTAAAGAAATAGAAATTGAGGTTATGGAGCACCTGCAAAGTGAAGGATTCAGTGTAGAAAATCTAATGAAGAAAGCACCATAACAGGATAGAGCAATGTATATCCAAGTTAAGGTGAAACCAATGGAACAGGAAGCAATTAGTCAGGTGCCATATCAAGATATTTTGGAGCCTTCCACAGGAAAACAGGATAAATGTTCACTTGAAGCTAGACAGCAAGGGAAGGAACAGGAAACTGGAAACTCTGCAGTCAGTGTTGGAGTGATAGGCCAGTGAGTTCCCATATGACAGAGCAATGGATGGCAAAGGATGAAATGGAAGAGTAGTTGCCACAGGAAGATGCTATATAATTTTCTATAGAATGCCTGCAGGTAATGGAAAACAAGGGATGTGTCCTCAGTTTGGAAGAAAATGAGCTATTAGAGTTGCTTGATTTAGTAGTCCTAGATATATCAAGATCAATGAAAGAAAGAGTGCAGAAGGTCAATAAAACCCCAAAAGTCTGATTAAAACAAATGAACACAGTAATTAGGACTGTCCATAGAGATCTATGCAATGTAACCGAAGTAAACAGGATATTACTGTGGAGCTAAATTAATAACTGATAAAGTTCTACCACAAGAACACTGGGTAGTGATCAAATACCATCATGGAAGTATCGAATAGAGAAAACTATAAAGCAATTAAGACAAGAAGGGTCAAGAAGTGGGAACAGAGCAACAAAAATACTAAGAAAGATGTGATAAAAGCAATGCACAGTATTAGAACAGACCAGGATCTATCATGCACTATCGCAGGTAAACTAAAAATGTCAGCACAGGCAGAAAAACTTTGGAGATGTGAAGATAAATGTAAAGGAAAAGTACAAATAAGCAATGTATTGATGACCCAAAAAAGTTTTATAGAGAACTGGAAAACAAGGTAAAAGGAATTGAAAGACCACCAAAAAAAGAAATAGATGCATTTTGGAGAAGGGTCTATGAAGATCCTGTGGAACATAACAAAGATGCTAAATGGGTAGCAGAAGGTAAAGAATAAGAAGTTTAAATGTGCAGGATATGAAATGGGATTAAGTAACAACCAGAGAGATTGAAATAGTTAATAAAAGCCTCTAAGTGGAAACCCCCCAGGCCCAGATGCAGTACCTAACTTTTGGTGAAAAGTACTTAATCTTTGCATGAAGATTTAACCATGAGTAAGAACTATTTATATGTGCACCCCGAACAGACACCAGTCTGGCTAACAACAGGAAAAACAATGCTCCTACTTGAGTGAACCTGCAAGCTACCCTAAAAATTATAGGTTTACCATCAAAATGTCAAGCGGACACATTGTTCGACACTGCAAATGCGAACAGTGACCTGCGACTGTTAAAAATGATGAACACTGATGTTCCGAATTGCAAAATCTCACCCCCTTTTTGACCCATGTTAGCACTTGTTTTTAGGTGTAGAATGGTCAGAAATGTCTACGTTTGGTGTTTTTTGTGACATTTTGGAGAATCGGCATTATGGCTTTCACTCAATGGTGTCGACAATATGCAGTGTCGAGCAATGTGCGCTCGACATTTTGATGGTAAACCAAATTATAGACCAATAACTTGCCTTCCGACAGCATATAAAACTGTACATGTGAATTGACCCTGACACAGTTTAGTCATTTAGAAGAAAACTCAATTTGGCAGTAAAACAAAAGGGGCAATAAAAGTCGTATGGAACAAAGGCTCATTTGTTAAAGTCATAGTGGAGAACTGTAAAAAGGAGAATAATCTGCATGGATTAACCACTAAAAAGCATTTGATAGTATTCCAGATTCATGGATGAGTGCTTTAAAAATGTGTAAGATACATCCTACATTGATGGACTACGTTACAATAACCGTGAAACAGTGGTATACCCCTTTTTGCAGTTAAGCCATGATACAGGACAAATTATTATCCCAGGGATAAAAATTCAAAGGGGGATATTCCAGGGTGACCCATTGCTATTCTGCCTTGCCCTTAACCTGTTTACTTAACAGCTTAGGCCATGGCTATAATTTGACTCCTAGAAAACAAAGTTTAAAGACTTCTCATCTATTCTTCGCCATTGATTTAAAACTGTATAGCTCATCATATGAGGAACTGAAAGCACAACTGCAGGTTGTCAAAGCTTTTTCAGATGATATAAGAATGTCATTTGTTCATAAATGTGCAAAAGCAACCTTTAAAGCAGGAAAACTGCACCGCCAAGAAAACATCAGCTGTTATGTTGTCCTATCTCGTCTTCATTCTGACTGGTTGGGCTCAGAGCTGATCCTCTGCTCCGACTCGGCAGAATACACTAGCTCAAAGTCTTTCACTTGTCTAGTGGCTGAATAGGAATCCCATCATGCAGTGGTGTAATTCCCCAGATCTCCTTTGCCACTTTACGAGTTCGGATGCTCTCTCCTTGGCCGTGGCTGTTTCTTTAAAGCTTTATATTTTTTCCTTGTACTTGCTTGCTTCTCTATGATATACATAGTTAGTCTAGCTTGAGTAATTTAGATGTTTTTTCTTCTGTAGTTTGCATGTGCAATTTAATTTTGCTACTGTTTGTTGCTTGCTGGACGTTTAGTTGCAAGGCCATTTCTCCCTTTTTCCCATCAACTTTTTTGGTAGAATAGTGTGTATTCCCTTGTCTTTGTATATTACCTTGTCCGTTTAAGTTAGAGGGCCTGGTGCTTGTTTAACTTTGTTACACACTACCTTGAGAATGAAGATGAATACAGTTCTTTCTCTCTTTCAGTGGTATTTATTAACTACAGTACACACATGTGGGAGCCTCATGGAAAAGCACCAGGAAGACTCCCAGAACGAAGGAATGCACAAGCTTGTATACTGTTAATATTGTTGACTGTACAAAAATATAAAATGAACCAATTAGATCGTTATACAAGACAATTAACCAGTCAATGATTTACCCGTAAGCATAAAGCAGTTCACATCATTATATCTCTAGGCAGAAAGAGAAAATCGGATACACTTCCATACAAGGCACATTTCCTGCTTTCAAGCAGACTCTTGTTTTTCAGTTATTTTCCACTACTCAGTTCATTCAAAGTTCATAGTACACAGTACATCTTAATACATGCAGACTGTCATGTACTCAATTCCTTCAAACACATGCTTTGGCTGTTCATATTCTACAATCCCCCATTTTATGCTGTGTAAGCATCACCACTTAACCTATCATACATTTGTCCCAAATCTACATTACCATGTTACTGGTCTTTTCATCATTGGTAAACATTGTCATGTCATCGTCTACATTCATAGTTGCAGGCATATAAAACTTAGGCACCTTTTTCACAGTTTTTGAAGACATCAATTTCAAGATCAGTGCTTTGATTAAAAATATGACAAGAAAAGCAACATATGCTAATACTGCAATTAATAAAATCAACTTTAACAGTCCACCTCCCCAACCTGAGAACAGGTTGGTTAACCATGCCCTTGTTGAGCTATCGGCCTCTTTGGCCTCAGAGTTCGGAACTCTCTGAATCATTTCAAGATGGCTTTCAATTTCGTGCTGATTGCCGGGAATAAACGTACAGCACTCCTCCTGGATTAAAGCGCAAGTTCCTCCTTTCGCCGCTAGGGTGAAGTAGAGAGCCATATGATTTTGGAGGACTACATACTCATAGCAGTCAGTTCATCAGTCACTAGTTCTAAGGCAGAAAATGTAGCTTTGCTTAATATTTCAAGCAATTTAGACAGTTTTCTCAGTTCCCAAATTGATTTCACTGTCCCATATGCTGGGATTATGCCAGCCCACAATATGACATCACCCAAGTCCATATGGGATAGTCCTTTGGTGCCAGCATGAGCTAAATCATGATGATAGATCCATGAAGCATCAACTTGCCCTACCGGATTGGTAGGCTTTTTGACCTCTCGAACGTTCCGAATTTTTCCTTGAGGTAAAGCAGATAATGTCGAATAGCTGGGACTAGGTAGCCCAGGCAGCAGCTTCCAGACCAGTTTCCTGGCAGCCATTTATAGGCTTTTCTACCACACACAAAATAAGTTTTCTACCTTAGTGGTGATATTACTATGTACAGAACCTTGTTCAGAATAAAATACCCTTTTATCAATCACTGTCAACTGTTGGTATAAAACAAAATCGTTCCTTACCTCTTCATATGTTTTATACATCAGTTTGCAAAATGAATTGTAGATTGTATTACAGTAGGAGTCGTCATTATTGCACTTATAGGGAACTGTTACATTACAAAAACTCCATCCTACCTTAACTTTACCAAATTTCTGAAAACACAGTTCCATTTGACGGTCGAACAAGTGTAATGCTATCTTGTCCATTGAAGTAACTTTTGTTGGATCATAAATCAGATTCATCCAGGTTACATTAGCCCCTAAAGGGACTGTATTTAGCTTCAATCCCCCCATGAACAGTAGGAATAGCAGTGCAGATCCAGCAGTCCGAGACATTGAGGGATGACGCATAAGCATATTTAATAGCTTGATAGGTGTTGAAAGGTGGATGCCATGTAGCTCGTTTGGCATGTAGTGTAGTTGGAGCAGGAAATAAAAATGGCCAGAGTGAAAATAACAGAACGAGAATAACCACCAGAATAGCTGTCCAATACTTTTGTGGAAATGGTGGTTGAGTTTGCATAGTATCAGGAGTTTGGGGTTTTCCGAAAGGATAGATATTAGTCATCGTCCGACACGAACAATGTGGCTTTGAGTGCGAGTAGCATTAGGTGGAGAGTCTGGAGTTGAAAAAGGTAAAGGCTGTTGATCTTCGGATGGCACGACCTTTTTGACGTACGATATGTGAATCCAGCTGGGGCGAGCCTTGTAGTCGCACCGCTGATGTCATCAGTAGAACCAGGAAGGGCCCCTTCCAACGTGGTTGAAGCGCTGTTTTTCGAGAGAAAGACTTGACGTACACCCAATCCCCTGGTTGTAATGTGAAAGACCGGAAAGGATCAGGGATGTGTTGAGCCGCTGCTACCTGGTGGTGATGAAACTGTAAAAAAGGGACAAGAGAAGTGTAATCTACAAGAATATTATTATCAAATGCATCATACTCAGAAAGGCGGTGGTGGTGTCATGGGCATGCGCATAGGGCGGCCCATGAGGATTTCATGAGGAGAACATCCCTTATTAGGATGTACTTGTGCTCTCCTAGAGAGTAGGGCTAGAGGTAAGGTCTGTACCCAAGTGAGGCCCGTTTCCTTAGTAATTTTAGCCAGTCTAGTTTTTAGTGTCTGATTTCATGTGTTCAGTAATACCTGATGCCTGTGGTCTATATGGACAATGAAATTTTAAGGTGATGCCTAACATTTTACACAGTGAATCAAGTCAACTGAGCAGTAAAATGTGTTCCATGGTCTGAATATATTTGACAGGGAACACCAAAACGAGGTATCAGTTTATAACAAAGTTTCTTAGCAACTGAAATAGCATCATTCTTAACACATGGGTAGGCTTCTAACCACCCAGAGAAAACATCAACAGTTAAAACATATTTGAAACGAGTACAATGTGGGAATTCAATAAAATCCCATCGCAAAGCACAGAATGGTCCCAATGGTTTTGGCAGTGGTTGTGCGGGAGCCATAGTGCCTTTTGAAATGTTATACTGTAAACAAATGGAGCACTTGCTCAAAAAATGCTGCACAGAAGCAGAAAGTCCTGTGGCAAATCAATCCTTTTGGATTTGTTTTATTAACGCTTGTACCCCTACATGGGCTGACAAATGATATGCTTTAATAAGAGAATTTAACATGGACATTGAGCAGACCAATCTGCCATCGGGATGTTGCCAAATGAGATCAGAGCGTTTAAAACAACCTTGAGCCAGCCATGTTTTTTTTCTGATTCTGGTACTTCATCCTGTAAAGCTTTTAACACTGTGGTATCAAAAGTAACCATTTGTTGCAGAGGCTGCAGAAAATGTCCCTGAACAATTTGTGAGAGAGCAGCCTGTTTAGCAGCCGAGTCAGCTAAATTATTGCCCTTAGTTTCAAAGGAGTCATTGGATTGATGGGCTGCACATTTAACAACAGCAAGTTCAGAAGGTAACTAAGTCTTGTAGCAAGTTATTGATATATAAATGTTTTTTAACAGGTGCCCCGGAAGATGTTAAAAACCCTCTTTCCTTTCACAATATACCAAAATCATGAACAACACCATGAGCATAACGGGAGTCAGTATATATATAGTAAGACTTGTCCTTAGCTATTTTGCATGCATTTGGTAATGCCACTAGTTCCGCAGCCTGCGCAGAAGTGCCTGGGGGTAATCGTGCTGATCTTCAAAATTCAGTCTGAGTACAAACCGACCAAGCATCTTGGAATTTACCAGAGTTTGTTCGTAAGCAGGATCCATAAACAAAAAGAACTAAATCAGGATTTTGCAAAGGAGTGTCATACAAATGCAACCTAGGAGAAAGAACAGAGTTAACTACAAGTATATAATCATGTGGTTTGCCCTCATCTGAAGTTGGTATTAGAGACAGGGTTCAGTGGTGGGCAGCGTATGACTTGCAGGGCAGGATTATTTATTAAGCTTAATTTATACTTGGTGAGGCATGCGTTTGAAAGATGCTGTGTTTTTGTTTTTAAAAGTAATGCTTGAACTGCATGTGGAACTGTTAGTATAGTATATCCCAGGGTTAGTGGGGCTGCTATATCAACCAAGACAGCGGAAGCTGCCACAGCCTGTAAACAGGCTGGGTAACCAGAGGCAACCGGATCCACCTGAGTGCTGTAGTAAGCAATAGGCCGGTAGCTTCCAGTGCGTTGCTGGGCTAAGAGACCCAAGGCAGTCTTGTTTCGCTCACAGCAAAAGAAAACAAAAGGTTTGGAATAATCTGGCAACCTTAAGGCAGGAGGATTTACCAACACTGTTTTAATAGCCTGAAAAGCCTGTTCATGCTTTGACGTCCAGGGTAAAGGTTCCGTAACCTCCTTTTTTAGGAGTTGTAACAGGGGGGCCGAAGTCTCCGAAAAATTAGGCACCCACTGTCTGCAGTATCCTGCTAGGTCAAGGAATCCACAAAGCTGCCTCTGAGTTACAGGGCGAGGGGCACTTTGAATAGAAGCTATGCGATTTGGGAGTATTTGACGGGAACCCATTGCAATTATACTTCTCAAATACTGCACCTTTTCCTGGCAGAATTGTAATTTTGATCTATTTACTTTAAACCCTCGTGTAGCTAAAAAGTTTAACACTAAAAGGGAATCCTCCATACATGATTTACTGTCTGGTGAAGCTATAAGAATATCATCCACATATTGGACAAGAACTGAACGTGATGGTAGTTGCAGATCCTGTAGCTGTCTATGCATCTCTCTAGAAAATAAGGTTGGGGACTCTACGCATCCCTGGGGCAATTGGGTCCAAGTATACTGCTGTCCCTTGTAAGTAAATGCAAGCAAATATTGACTATCGGGAATGTACTGGAATAGAGAAAAAAAGCTGATGAAATATCTATGACCGTAAAATATTGTGCGGTAGGTGGGGATACAGCTCAAAATAGCTGGGTTCGGTACAATTGGGAAAACGGGCACAACAGCTTTGTTGACTTCACGCAAATCCTGCACAAATATGTAAGCTTGTTTGCCAGGTTTTTTTACTGCTAATATTGGGGTATTACATGGGCTTGTGGTGGGTACTATGATCCCTTGCCGTTTCAATGCAGAAATGACAGGGGCAATACCAGATGTAGCCTCAGCTGTCAGAGTACTGTGGCACTCGTAGCAACTTTGCTCCTGGTTTTAGAGTTATTTTTTACAGAAGTAGCTGAAGTCAAAAATCCCACATCATTGTCATGAGTTGTCCACAGGTGAGAGGGTAGGGAATGTGTAAACACCTGTTTATATCAAGATCTGACTGGATACACATTGTCTGTAAAGTGATAGTTTCATCTAAGGCTGCCAGAGAACTATCCTGTTGATCTGAAGGTACTTGGAGATGAACTCCATCAGCTGTGCAAAAAATGGTGGCCCCCATTTTGCAAAGCAAGTCTCTCTCTCTAATAGATTTAAAGGTGCTGAGGGTCCTACTAAAAATGCATGGTTATCTTGTAGAGGTCCCAAAGTTACTGGGACTGGAACAGTTTCAGAATACTCAATAGGTACACCAGAGACACCCACTCCTCTAGTTATTTTGTCGGAGAGGGGAACATTCATTGCTGCTTTGCCAGCTAGCATAGATTTAGTTGCTTCGGTATCAATCAAAAACGTATATGGTTTATTTTTTAACTAGTAACATAACGTGGTCCATCCTGATCCACAGGAATAAAAAGGCACAACCGCTGCTGTTTCTGTTCAGGGAACCTTCATTGTGGTTGCTGTCGATTGGACGGAGTCCAATTAGAATTCTACTGATGCGACGTATCAGTGGGTGGGGCAGGTTGTTCAGCTAAATATGGACATTCATTCCTCCAATGGCCTATTTGGCCACAGTTGAAACACTCTGATTACTATAATTTTGGGGTGGGGCCGACTGTGTTTCCTGACAGTTTTGTCTATTTTGATTTCCTGCCCCTTGGCTTCCACCCCTTCCTCGTCCTCTACCTCGCTGACCAGGCGGCTGGCCAAAAGCATTACACATTTGAATTTGTGCTTTTACTAGCTTTTCCTGTAAGTCCTCCTTTTTTTTTAGCTAAGTGGTCAGATAGGTATTGTATCTGCTGGACTAACTCATGTAATCCTAAACTAGGCTAGTTTAAGCACACTTTGTTTAACTTACCCTCACCTGGGGCGTAACCCATCTATGAAAGCAGCCGACAATCCGCTCTATGCTGGTCCTTCGGTGGGCTCTGGGTACCCAGAATAAGCCTCAAAGGCTTCAGTGAGACGATTTAAATATTCGTCTACAGGCTCATTTTCTTTCTGTATGACTGATTTAATTTTCGACCAATTAGGAGTAGGCGGGACTATTACAGTGATGGCATCGACGATACGTTGCCTGACCACCTCAAACCCATTCTTCCGTTGTGTATTGTGCTTCGGTATTGGGTAGGAACATTAGCATGATCCCAGATTTGTTTCATTAAATCAGCTGGGACGGTGTATTGAAGGACTGCTCTAACCTCTTCTATGGTAGGATTTTGCAGACAAATATGTCCTGCTAGTACATGCTGGAACTTTGCTGGGTTTGTACGGATGGGTGGGAGTGACTTAGTAATATCTTGAAAATCAACTGCTGACTATGCCCTTGGCACCACTACAGTTACAGGTTCTTGCGCGTTCCTGGCATGAGCTGGGTTAGGAACTTCTCTCAAGGGAAACATTCTGTCATCCTCTGATGACTCAGAATCTGAATCAGGGTTAAACTTATCAGGGCCAAAATAGCCATCATCCTCACCTATTATGGCAGGAAACTGGCCAAAATGTTTCCTCCGATGTAAATGTGGCCCCCCTTTTTTCATGTACTGGAGCCTGGATCTGAAATACATTTGAGCCTTTGACTTCTTTTTATCCTGACTAAGAGTTGCTATTTTTTTTTGCTTACCCTTTTCCTCGGTGCCTGGCTCACCATACTGTTGTCCACCCTATGCCTGCTCTCCCTCAATACTAGCTTGCCCACTTCTTTGCTGACTTCCACTCCCAGTCATGGAGTCTACAATTTCTGCCTGAAGCGGCAGAATCCCCGGTGGGGACTGTTAGTGTGGTGGAGCAGTAGGGGGTGGGGGAAACCAGGGATGATTATTTTCAAATGATTCAAGTATCTGTAGTTCGCTTGATCCCTTTACCGGATATAACCCTTTAATAAGTGGTTCCTTTAGTCGCCTACCATCTGCTACATCTAAATTAATCGCAGTATGTTGTAGTTCTTTTAATTGCGCTCTCAATTTTTCTGATTATCTTTGAGACTAATTACCGAATCCTTTTCCCATTCCTTTGCCTCTGACATCCAGTCATTGAAGGCTGCCCAACATAACCCTGGTATTTTTCTTCCCTTTTTTTCTCAATTTTCCCTGCAAATTTGTCAGAATATTTTTATTAAAACTACCATTTTCTGGGAAGGCGAGATCACCATAATTTTTAGTAATGGTGATCCACTGATTTAAAAACATGCAACTGTCCTGGGACACACGAAAAAACATATAACCAGCTGGTGTACCTCCTACTGGCTCTTTTATTGTTCCCACACTCGCTCCCATTGTCACACAGAAAGCTATACTGTATTTTACAGGTTTAGCTAAGATGTTGTGTAAACGTTTTCCCCACTCTCATATCTCTTTTCACTCTTATGTCGCCAGTGTTTTGTTTTAACCCACACTCATACTGCACAATCAATAGCAGAAAAGAAATGCATGCCATTTACCTTAAAACGACTGAATGAGAGAAATCATGTCATTTCTGCATAGTTAAAAATACTAAATCTTTAAGGCAGACAGATGCAGAAAAATGAAAGAAACATCGCAGAAACAGAAAAATCTGTTGGCTCTTTTATTAGCAGTATTTTGTTCAATTCCTGACTGCAGCAGCTTGTTCTCAGTTCAGATCCGAGTCACGGCACTAATTAAGTTACATACTACCTTGAGAATGAAGACAAATACAGTTTTTTCTCTTTCAGTGGTATTTATTAACTACAGTACACACATGTGGGAGCCTCATGGAAAAGCACCAGGGAGACTCCCAGAACAAAGGAATGCACCAGCTTATATACTGTTAATATTGCTGACTGTACAAAAATATAAAATGAACCAATTAGATTGTTATACAAGACAATTAACCAATCAATGATTTATCCGTAAGCATAAAGCAGTTCACATCATTATATCTCTAGGCAGAAAGAGAAAATCGGATACGCTTCCATATAAGGCACATTTCCTGCTTTCAAGCAGACTCTTGTTTTTCAGTAATTTTCCACTACACACAGTTCATTCAAAAGTTCATAGTACACAGTACATCTTAATTCATGCAGACTGTCACGTACTCAATTCCTTCAAACACATGCTTTGGCTGTTCATATTCTACACATGGATAGCAGAGCTGTTCCTTTTATTTCAGTAGATGTGCTGTATTTTTATAGTGTGTAATTAGAGTATTTAAATATCGCATGTGTTAGTTTTTTTTCTATAGAGGTGTAGTTAGTGTTTAGCTTCCTTTTTAGTATTAGTGGTTCTGTTTCCTTCTTATAATGTCTAAGGAACTAGAGAGAAGGGACCCTAAGCTGTCGGGCTTTAAAAAGTGCCAGAAATGTTCACAAAAAATGTCAGTTACTGATGGGCATAATATTTGTTTATTGTTTGGGGGCCATTCACCTCCAAGAGACATGTACATTCTGTCATTCTTTCTTTCAGCTCCCGTGTCTTGCAGGAAAGAAAGAAAGAACAAGCTAATTCTCAAAGGACTCCTGAAACCTGCTTTTGATGAAGCTTTGCAGAGTACGTCTTTAAATAGGTCCCCTAAATGTGACAAGCCTGTTGAATAGACCATCTTCCTCTTCATCTTCGGCTCATTCGGAGCCACCTCAAAAATTGTCCAAAACTTTAGAAACCTCAATCTCCTCGGCTCCACAGCCCTCTGAACCAAGAGAGATCATTGATTTGGACAAATTGTCGTATGGCTCCATGGCCTCCGGAGCCAAAAGAGACTACTTTTCGGAGCCGGTCCACTGAAGTAGTACCGGTCTCCCCTACCTTGAGATCTCCCATTTTGGAGAGATCTCAATCACCAACCCTCTCCTCCAGGTTCTCTAGGAACTTGGACGATGACGTGGACAGGGTGGTGCACAGACTTTTGAAGTCACCAATGCTGGCTAAATTGTTTTCGGCTCCAACCCAACCTGTTTCGGAGCCATCCAAGAGCATTACATCCATGACTATTCCCTCGAGCCAAGCTGGATCTTCTGAGCTGGCATGGCAGATACCACTTGCTGTAGACTTGGTTCCGAGACCCCTGCAGGAGATTTTGGAACAGATTCCTGCTCCGTCGTTCTGAGTTTACCTCTCGGAGCTTCGGCTCTGCTGAGCTTTGCTCCTACATCAGCCTTGGAGCTGGTCTCCATGGAGCCAGGGATTCTCTCTGTTTCCTCAGAACTGGAGGTGTCCTCAGAGCTGGGGGGACCTGCATTCGAGCTGGTGAGTGTGCTGTCCCCACCTACAACTCTACACAAGGATACTGGTATTCTTCCCCTCAAGGCACCGGCTTCTGTCTCTGCACCACCCCATCCACAGGACAGCAGAGTTTGAGCCTCAGGGAGCCCCATTGGGTGAGCCCCACTCTTCAGAGACCTCCCCAGAATATCCTGAGGTGGCTCCTTGTAAGAGAACATGCAGGAGGAAGCAAATAGACTCCCTTGACAGGTCCATCACCTCTGACACTGACCTTGAGGAGTCAGAAGTGTCCGCATGGTTGTCCACTGAAAATACCTCCTTTGCAGATATCTTAGAAATCCTGAAACAGAGGTGGCTGGAAAACCATCAACCCTTCTGATGAGTCTGTGTACCTGAAGGCTTTTGGAACTTTCAGCCTCCTGGGGGTGTCTGCCTTTTGACGAGCTATTGGATTTGGTTAGTCGAAAGGCATGGGAGTCATCAGATGCTATGAAACCAGTCCCTCGGAGGCCAAATATATTTTTATCAGCTCCCTCTGAAAAGGATTTTCTCACTAAAGGCGTTCGTGTAGATGCTATGGTGGTGGCAGCAGCCACCAAGAAGGAGCTTTCTGAAACATCCCTTTTCTGTTAATCCACCGAACAAGGACTCTCGAAGGATAGACAGATATGGGAAGCTTATTTTTTCATCAGTCACTTTTACCCTCTGATCGCTGAACTACCTTATGCACTTTACGAGACAGATTTGCTGAAGGAGTTAGGAGATGCTCTCCAAAGTTCATTAGCTGCGGGGGTCTCAGAAAAGGTAACCTTTCAGCTGTCTACTTTAAATTCCATCGTTAACTCCTCCATGAGACTAATACCCTATGCAGCAAATGGAGCGAGCAGAGCTGCGGGTTCAGGAGTTTCCCTGAGGAGATCTCTGCTGTTTGAGTACATTTCTCCTAACCTTCAAGACCTTACCCTAAAGGTCAGAAGAGTGGGAAAATGTGTTTCAAAAGATCCCAAGGCGTTTTTCAGGATGCATGAGATGAATCATTCCCCAGGGGCGGAAGGGGAGGCAATAATAATAGACGTCCTTGAGGCAGAGGGGGTCCACAAAATCAGCGTGACAGTGATTCATTTCATGGATGGTCCTACCAGCGGTCCTGAAAGGAGGCCCGTCTGCTGTACTGTGGTGGCAGTCGGGGGGGGCGGTTAACTTGGTACCCAGAAGCCTGGCGAGATATCACAAGAGACAAGTAGGTACAAAGTATAATATCCAGAAGTTATTCCATTCCCTTTTGCCATCCTGTCCCACAGATCAGAACAATCCCAGATGTTTCACGCAGTCAAAGGGAGCAGGCAACTGTAGAAATTCAAAAGTTGCTAGACA
The DNA here is from genome assembly GCF_019279795.1 of Protopterus annectens. Classification (NCBI taxonomy): domain Eukaryota; kingdom Metazoa; phylum Chordata; order Ceratodontiformes; family Protopteridae; genus Protopterus; species Protopterus annectens. Next base: position 1,402,317,553 of record NC_056731.1, read on the forward strand.
AAAGTCATCCAAAAAGTCCCCGCAGAACAAGTAGGATTTGAAACTTAAGATTTTTTTTAGTGCCAAAAAGAACAGGGGACCGGAGACCTATATCGGATCTTGGCAAACTAAATGAATCTGTGAAGAAGTCCAAGTTCTGAATGGTGACACTGCAGTCAATTCTTCCCTTGTTAAGGAAAGACGATTGGATGTGCTCAGTAGACATCCAAGATGCTTACTACCACATGAAAATGGACAGAGCATCAAGGAGTCATTTACCCTTTGGGCTGGGAGCCAGTTATCAGTTTTGAGTTCTGCCCTTTGGTCTCAGTACAGCCCCCAGAATGTTCACCAAATGCATGGCAGTAGTCACGGCTCACTTGAGTTGTCTAGGATTCCAAGTGTTTCTGTACCTAGATGACTTGTCCTGACTGCCACCACCAACCACCTACTTCAACAGGCGGAGAGACACCACACACTACGGATCTGTTCTCAGTTAGGCATAACAGTGAATTTACAGAAAACTGCCTTGTTGCCCTGTAAACATATTGCATTCATAGGCGCAGATCTTGAGACAGTTTCCATGATGGCACGTCTGCCTCCCGCCAGAGTTTCTCAGACAGCAAATGAGCAACCCTCTACCCAGAAACAAGGTGAAAGCAAAAACAATTTTGAAAGTCCTAGGAACCATGGCATCAACCATCACCCTAGTTCCTCTAGCCAGGATGCATATGAGAATTCAATGGCTTTTTGCTCAGTGGTTACAAGAACTTCCCATGTCTCACCAAATCAGCATTAGAGTCATGCAAGAGAGATCTTTTTTGGTGGCTTCGGTCCGACCACATGACTTTTGGTTTACCTTTTGTGCCACAACAACCCGTAGCTACAGTGACCATGGATGCCACCCAGATTGGGGGGGTGGCGCGTTATCTTGGAGGAAAAGTCCAAGGCACATGGCAAGAACACGAGGCCCATTTGCACATCAGTGTTCTAGAGATGAGCAGTGCCGCTAGCATTGCAAGCACTCCACGACTCTCGTCCAATAGGAACGATTGCGATCTAGTCAGACAACATGTTGGTAGTCTGGTACATAAATAAGGAAGAACCAGATCATACCCCTTTTGTCAAGAAGTGCTGAGTGTATGGCAATGGGCAATCTTTTCCTATTGTTTTCTGGTAGCAATGCATATCTCCGGTAAATCCAGCGTGATAGCGGACAAACTCAGCAGGGCGATTTTAATGCCTCACGAGTGGTCTCTAAACCAAAACATAGCAGAGAAGATTTTCCGAAAATGGGGCCTGCCTTGCTGTGACCTATTTGCCACTCCCATGAATACGAAGTGCAGCAGCTACTTTGCCCTAATCCCTCTTATGGGGTAGACACCGAGACGCACTTGTTCACAATTGGCCCTCAGGGCTTGTGTATGCCTTACCCCCCCATTTCCCCTGATACCCAGTCATTCAGAAAGCAAAATCCTTGGGAAGCAGGCTGATTTTCATTGCTCCATATTGGCCTCATCCGATTTGGTTCCCCTTTCTCTGGCCTCATGTACAGGAGAAACCATGGGTTCTGGATCCAGTTCCAGACCTTCTGACCCGTATGTCAGGAACACTTCATCCGGCGCTCCAAACCCACAATTTGACAGCTTTGCTGCTCTGCTTCCAAACTTAGGCTTCAAGATTTCACACCAGCAGTAAAACACATTTTGGTATCTTCTCACAAAACTTCTATTAGGAAATTATATTCTAGTCAATGGAAGAGGTTCTCCTACTGGGCAAGAGTAAGAAATATTGATCCATTTTCTCCCCCAATTAGTTCAATTTTAGAATTTCTTGCAGAACTTTTCCAACGAGGTTCTGCAGTAGCTACAATTAGAGTACAACTAGCTGCAATCTCTAATTTTCACATTGGTGAATACACTCCTAACCTGATGTCACACAAATTGTGTAAAGCATTTTTAAAAGGCACTTGCTTATTGAGACATGCCATAAAAGAACCTCTTCCGTCATGGGATCTGAATTTTGTCCTAATGCACCTAACCTTGCCTCTCTTTGAACCCTCATCATGTGATCTCAAATTTCTTTCTTGGAAAACTATCTTCCTAGTAGCCATTACATCTCCAAGAAGAGTATCGGAGTTGCACGCTCTATCAATCAAGCCGCCATACTTGATTTTCCATAAGGATAGAGTATCTCTATGAACTAATCCATCCTTAGTGCCAAAAGTTTGCTCCCAAACCAATCTGAATCAGTCAAGCTCCCACTGTTTTTTCCTAATCATAGCAACAGAGCAGAATACAAACATCACCAATTGGATGTGCATAGGCAACTTAGGTTTTATCTGCATAGAGTTAAAGTTTTCAGGAAAACAGATCAATTATTCTCCTTTTCAGAAGCTAAAAAGGGCATGCCAGTTTCAAAAGTTACACTTTCAAATTGGATCTCGAATTGCATTACCTTTATATACACCAAGTAACAAGAATTTCCCATTCAAAGTTGGAGGCCACTCGACTAGAGCCGTAGCAACATCCTCTGCTTACCTAGCCAGATTTTCAGTGGACAGTATTTGTGTCGCTGCTACGTGGGCAAGACCCCATACTTTCATTACTCATTACAAAGTTGATTTGGCCTCCAGGGACAGGGCTTCCTTTGGTTCCACTGTGCTCAGAGGTATACTGCTGTGAGTCACCCAGGAAAATGGTGTTGGGGACGCTGTCCCAACCAGTAAGAATGAAGGCGAGATAGGACAACATAATATGAAGTTATATACTCACCATAACATTCCATGTTTGTTGTCCATCTTGCCCTTCATTCTTACGACCCTCCCACCTTCGCCCAGCCAAAGGCTCCTAGATAACTTGGATGTAAGATCTTTCTTTAGTGAAGGAACTCCTCTGAATTTCCTTGTTATTTCTATACCTGATGTTGCAGGGCAAATGTTAGACACATTGTTATGATTAGCAGCAAACAAGATCTGGGGAATTACGCCACTGCGTGATGGGATACCTATTCAGCCACGAGCCAAGTGAAAGACTTCGGGCTAGTGTATTCACCCAAGTACAAGCCAAGGATTGGCTCTGAACCCAACCAGTAAGAATGAAGGACGAGATGGACAACAAACATGGAACGTTATGGTGAGTACATAACTTCTTTTTTGGGACAAGAATGTGATACCTGAGCAAGAGGGTGTGTAAATATTTGGGAATTGCTGAAGGATCAACAATTCAATATGATCAAATGCGAATAAAGCTTAGTAAGGAATACTTTAGAAGACTTAAATTAATCCTGAAAACAGCGTTGACATCTAGGAACAAAATCCAAGCTATAACCCAATTTGCTCTTGTCCTAACTTACAGGTTTGAAGTGAGTGAGTGGGCCCCAAAACGTGTTGGATAGATAAGATATTAAAACAAGAAGAATGCTTCATGCTCACCAAATGATCTATAAAAATCAGTGTATACCAAGATTATATGTATTCCTTGTTCTGAATGAGGGATGGACCTCCTTGAAATTTGTTACATGCATAGATCTGCAGTCATAGGACTCCAGATATCTGATGACCTCAAGACCCAAACGTAGTGAAAGTTTTGCAACATGAGGCAAAAAAATCTAAGTTGACTTGTATGCTTAATCTAGCAGAAGCATATTGGCGTCAAGCAGGAATGGAAAGCAAACAAGAAGTAGATAAAAAAATCAAGCGGCAACTGGATGTACCTAAAAACAAAAAATAGAAGCTGAAGGACCAGATGAGAATGCAAGAAATTTGGAAAAAGCATAAATATAGTTGCAAGTACTGAAAACCTCTGGAAGAACCTCCTGTTGATCAGGAACGAATGCAGGAATGGTTAAGGAGAGGTGAATTCAAACCAAGATAATGACTACGTACATGCTGATTTACAAAGTCCATAGAACATATGGGAGAAATGGACAAATGTAGGTTTTTTAAAACTGAATTGGAAAGTCGCACACCTTGTTGCTGGTTGTGACAGAACAATGGCTGAAAGGACTGTATACAGAAAGGCATAATGTGACAAAACTGTTGCACTACTAGGGATTGTGCAAACGTTGTGGTATTGAAGTGGCTGAAACACTGGAAGCATGAGCCACAAAGCATCATAGAAAATGATGAAGTCACTTGGGATAACCCATTACCAACTGTTCAAAGGATAGACTCTAGAAAAACTGATATAGTGGTCCAAGAAAAGGCAAGTAACATTGCTCACTGAAATCGCCACACCCAGTGACTACAGTCTCCTGCGTACAGAGAAACACAAAGTCATAAAAAATCGGGATCTTCAGGCAGAAACAAGAGCAATGTAGAAAAAAGATACCCAGACAGTTCCAATAGTAGTAGGAGCAACGGGTCTTGTATAAAAAAAAAAAAAAAAAATCTACAATCTTATTTAGATAGGTTACCTATACATGTATCCCCGTACAAACTACAGGAGGAGTCATTACTGGGCACTTTGCGGGTGCTGTGAAGAGCACTTTTTGCTGACAGAGTGAAAAAATACTGATTTCATGAACACTTTGACTTGGGAATGGGGTCCATTCCTGTCATGGTATTAGAAACCAAAACGATTTGGAGAAATTAAAAAAGCTTCTTTTGTTAGACCAATTCCCACTTCTTCCAGTCGCATCTAGCCCCTCTTCATCCTTCCAACCCTAAGAAATATGTCTAAAGTTAACATACCTCCTTAAAATGCATCACTTGTTTTCCAAAAAACTGCATTGCTTCTGGGCTGGAAGAATTTGACTATTTTAGACCCTGACTACTGACATAAAAACCAGTATGGATAAGAGCAACCTAAACGTTTAACTCTGTTGGAGTTGATAAAGGTTTGGGTGTGTAGAAGATGCTGTTATATCCTGGGCAGATGTTCATCGTGCATACAGCTGCAGTAATCACAGATGGGTTTTCAGCCGTCAGGCAGTCCCTCGGTCGGCTGAATTCCAAAGTCTTGGTCCGGCGTCGGTTGTCGTCGCTTACTCTTCTGACGTCAGTAAGGCCAGAGTATATAAGACACAGCCGACGCCATGTTCTTCAGTCTTTTTTGCCGCGCGGTGCCCGAAGCAGAAGCAGTTCGCAAGTGCCGGTCGGCCAGCTCCTGAATTACGAAAAAATTGGAACCGAAGTCTTCTTTAAAGCCAAGTACCCCGTTGGGGAAACTTTTCTTGCCTCAGACCATGTCAGAAAAAGTTAATAATTGTATTTCTTGTGGGAAGCAAATACCGCATAAGGATTTCCATTCCCGTTGCTTATCTTGTTTGGGCCCAGACCACGACATCTCGGGCTGTCGCTTTTGCGCTACCTTCAATAAACGCACTATCAAGCGTCGGGCGGAGTTCGCCCAACACTACTTTGGTAAAGCTTTTGATTATAAGATGTCGTCTGACACTCCGACTACCGTTTTGTCCAAAAAACGCAAGGAAAAAGACCGACACGCGAGACCCGCGGTCCCCGCCGACACCAAGCCAAAACATGCTACACGTGGTCCGGTTCTCAGCGAGACGCCTTTGCAGTCCCTGACTACCGACGACACTCCTTTGGCGGTGTTTTCTGTACCCGAGACCGCTGGGTCCTCGGCCCTTTCCCAGACTACAACCGAAGCCCCTGCTAATGTCGAGCCTACTAATGTGGACAGGTCCACCTCCACCCATGGTGTATTTAGGCCCTCATCTTCTTTTTCAATAAAGGCTTTTACTAAATCCAAAGCAGCCAGGTATCCCACGAGGCCTGTTGCACAGGGCCCATCTCCTGGACCCATGCCTAAGAAACAGATGCTTAAAATGGCTGAGGATTTAATTACTCTTATCAGAGGTTCTCAGCCCCCTCCTGACAAGAGACCCAGAGTGGAGGAAGAATCTCCCTCTTCTGATCAGGGATCCATTTTATCAGAACATTCTGATGCAGAGGAACACTCTTACTACCCTTTTGAGGATTCGGATGCAGAACAGTCCATTCCTTCTGTATCCCCTCCTGAGGATTTTTCTTTTGGGGAAACCTTGCACACTTTGAGGGAACACTTCCATTGGGAAGGCCAAGACTTTTCAGATTCCAAGAAAAGACTTAGGGAATTTCTTTGGTTACCTCAGCACAGACCTCTGGTCTATACCCCCTGTTTTGGATGTACTGGATGGTGTCTTTTCGGAGGCTTGCCTTAACCCTGATTCTCTGCCTCCTGCACCAGTAAAACCTGATAGGTATTACAGAGTACCCAGCTCTCACCATTTTCTCTACAGAGGCCATAATGCTGACCCTGAAACCATTTCACAAGGCCCCAAGGGATTAAAGGCCTCCACTGCCAAGAATCCACTCCCTGCAGAAAGGGAATCCAGATCTCTAGAAAGGTGGGGTAAAAAGGTATATACCTCGGCCACCCTAGCCATGAGGGCCTTAAACTGTCAGTTTCATATTATTAAATATCAACAGTACCTGTTATCACAATTAAGGGACAAAATGTCTCAACCTGAACAACCAGATTTAAAAGAGTTACAGGATATGATGCATAGTGCGGAGCAAGTGGGTAAACACACCTTACAATGTGGTTATGATGGCCCTAGAGGCTTCCAGTAGAGCGGCTGCCACAGGATCAGTCATTCGCAGGCATGCCTGGCTTAGGGAACAAAATTTACCTGATCATGTGAAAGCTAAACTTCTTGATGCTCCTTTACAAAAGGATGTATTATTTGGTACTAATGCTGAGGACATACTCCGGAAAATGGAAGAAAAAGCCAAATCTATGCAAACTGTCAAGGCTTTCTTACAGGTCCAACCACGTTTTAGCAGAAATTGGCCTTCAAAAAACTGGTCCTTTCCAGCCACTGACAAGCCCCAAAGAGGTAGATACAGACGCACAAGGGGCAGAGGGCAATCACAAGGATCATATAGAGGCAGACAATGGCAATCTCCAGCACCAAGAAGTGGTGAAGACAGTGCACAATAATACAGGAAGCAAACCCAATGACTCCCTCATTTCCATGCCAAGCAAGTCTCAGCTGACAGCACCTTTGGGAGGGAAACTAGCATTATTTGCAAGCAATTGGCATATTGTCACAACAAATAAAAAACTACTGTGAGCTTCTTACTTTGTTACCCAGACCAAAACAAGTGTAAAAAGCGTAGAAGCCAAGGAGAAAGCAGGATACCGTAACCAGTTGTCACAACAGACAAATGGATACTGGACATTATAAACAGAGGCTACAAATTTCAATTTCACACTCTTCCAAAAATGAGAGGCATGCCAAACCTGCCACAAAATCAAAGGGCAGAGGCACAACTGCAAATTTCAAAGCTCCTAAACATGAGAGCGATACAAAAGGTACCTAAACACCAACAAGGTCAAGGTTTTTATTCAAGACTTTTTCTGGTACCAAGAAAAGGAACCGACTGGAGACCCATTTTGGACTTATCCATCCTAAACACATTCCTACTCGTGCCAAAATTCAAGATGCTCACATTACAGCAACTTCTTCCCATGCTGGGCAAGGAGTTTTGGCTGGTAACATTGGACCTCAAGGAGGCATACCTGCATGTCCCAATCAGACAAAGCTGCAGAAGATACCTCAGATTTCTTGCAGGTTCAATCCACTATCAATTCTCTGCATTGCCCTTTGGCTTATCTACTGCCGCCAGAGTATTCACAAAGTGCCTGGCAACAGTGATTGCCTACTGCAGACTTCAAGGGATACAAATTTACCCTTATCTGGACGACTGCCTGATCCAAGCGGACAGCAAACGCATACTACTGGAACATCTGGCATATGTGACACGGTTACTGCTTTCTCTGGGATATACCATCAACAAGGAGAAATCAAGACTAACACCATCTCAGAAAATAACCTTCCTGGGTGCCAACTTGGACACAAACACCCAGATGGCATATCTTACGCCAGAAAAACAAGGTCAACTATCTCAGTACTTCAAAACACTAGCAAAAAGTACCAGGCTTACTGCAAGGAAAATCCTGCAGGCTCTGGGATTCATGGCATCTTGCATTCTTCTAATCCCATGTGCAAAGCTGCATATGAGGAAACTTCAATGGTACCTAAAAAATCTATGGTCTCAACACAGTCACAGTTTGGAAGCAATTATACCAATAATTCCATGTTTGCAAAAGGAATTTCTATGGTGGGCCCAAGCATGTCAAGTAAACACAGGCCTTCCATTCTGCAAGCCTCAAGCAAAACAAGTCATAACCACAGACGCCTCAGATTACGCCTGGGGGGCGCACATGGACAGGTGCATTCAGGGCAGATGGTCCCAAAAGGAAAAGCACCTTCACATCAATCAAAAAGAAATGCTAGCAGTAATAAATGCAATTACAGCTTTCAATGACTTCCTGCATCCAAGACAATTACTGATAAGAACAGACAACACCTCAGTAATGTGGTACATAAACAAACAAGGAGGAACACATTCATACCCCTTGTGTAGACTAGCCATGACTCTTTGGAACTTGGCTCTGGAAAGACGAATCGAACTTCAAGCACAGTACTTGCCAGGACTGGAAAACACACTGGCAGACACTCTAAGCAGAAATATGACAGATCCACACGAATGGAAGTTGCATCCTCAGGTGTTTACAGAGATAATCCAAGCGTGGGGGAGGCCAGACATAGATCTTTTTGCCTCCCACAGGAACCATCAACTGAAAAAGTTTTGTTCAAGGACCTTTCATCCAAAGGCCTGGAAAGTGGACGCCCTTTCATTCAGTTGGACAGCATGGACAGTTTATGCATTCCCACCTCTGCCCCTTCTGCCCAAGGTGCTTTTGAAAGCAAGAACAGACAAACCGAGGATGATACTGATTGCTCCAGATTGGCCAAGGCAACACTGGTATCCACTACTGAGGAGCCTAACACATACTCCTCCCTGGTCCCTGCCTCTAATGCCTCTCCTACTGACTCAGAACAGCTACAAAACTCTTCACAGTCAGCTGAAAACACTCAACCTCGCTGCATGGAAAATTCCTTGACACCACAACATTCCCTACTCTCCAAGGAGGTGCAGGATGTCATTTTGGAGGCCAGAAGACCATCTACTAGAAAAGCATACTCTGCAAAATGGAAGCGGTTTTGTTGTTGGAAAGAGAAAAGAGGACAGGACCCTAGAAAATTGAACTTGCCTCAGGTTTTACAGTACCTAGCTGAACTGCTGAACAGTGGACTTTCATTTTCTTCCATAAAAATACACGCCTCAGCCATTTCTGCAGAATTCAACACGGATCCTCCTTTATTCTCTCACCCACTCTTACGACAGTTCCTCAGAGGGGCTAAGAATATAAGACCTCCAAGGAAGCAACCAATACCAGCCTGGGACCTTAATTACATACTAGAAAAATTAACATTGACTTCCTTTGAACCTGCTGCCTCAACAGATCTGCAACATTTGTCCTGGAAAACAGCTTTCCTTCTGGCCATCACTTCAGCTCGTAGGGTTTCTGAACTACAGGCCCTCATGGCAGTGCAGCCCTTCCTCATCTTCCATCAGGACAGGGTTTCCCTTTGTACCAACCCATCTTTTATGCCAAAAGTGGTATCCAGGGTAGCCTTAAATCAAGCCATACACCTACCTACCTTTTATCCTAACCCTCAAAACAAAGGGGAGAGGCTGCTTCACACTTTAGACATCCATAGGCAGCTACGTTATTATTTGGACAGAACAAAGTCCTTCAGGAAATCAGAACAACTTTGTGTCCTATGCCGTAGGGGCTCAAGGGAAACCAGTTACCAAACAGACCATTTCCAAGTGGATTGGCCACTGCATACGGTTTTGTTATTCCTATTATGGGAAATCTGTCCCTACTGGTATCAGATCTCACTCCACCAGGGCCACAGCCACCTCTACAGCCTTCCTCAGAGGCGTTCCTACTAAGGATATTTTGGAGGCAGCCACTTGGAGTTCTGTACATACCTTCACAAAACACTACCACCTACCCTTATATTCCAGAACAAGAGCAGGCTTTGCCACTGCTGTTTTGCAGGGCATTCTGGCTCAACCCAGTTCCTCATAGTACCTACCACCCTATGCATAGCTTTGGGACTCTACCCATCTGTGATTACTGCAGCTGTATGCACGATGAACATAGTACAGTTTTGTACCTACCATAAATGTAGATGTTCGAGTGCTAATACAGCTGCAGTACAGGTTTCCCTCCCTCCTTCCCCACTTGGTAAAGGCATGGGGCCTAACAACCTCTTCATACTACCTGACTGGGTTATCCTGCTATGTTTTATTTGCTTGCTTACACTGATTTTGCATTACTTTGCATTGCCTGCATATGTAGATAAGCCTTATTTATGTATTGCCTTCCTTTTGAGGGCACTTGACATCTGGGGCAAGAAAGACTGAAGAACATGGTGTCGGCTGTGTCGTGTATACTCTGGCCTTACTGACGTCAGAAGAGTAAGCGACGACAACCGACGCCGGACCAAGACTTTGGAATTCGGCCGACCGAGGGACCGCCTGACGGCTGAAAACCCATCTGTGATTACTGCAGCTGTATTAGCACTCGAACATCTACATTTATGGTAGGTACAAAACTGTACTATGTAAACCATGTAGGTAAGGTTACTGCCACAGTGTTAGTTTGATCAAACTTAGACAACTGTACTGTCATATCCACTCCCTCCTTCGCTTACTCTGTCTACCTACCATTTTGTGTCTAAGTGCTTATTGACATATTTAGTTATTACTCTTAACTAATGTAAATGCTTTTTCAGAATATCAGCCTTGTGAAATCTCAAGTGACTACTCTACTACTCTTTTTACATAGGTTAATTCTACACTTCATTCACCACTTCTTGACAAACTATCTCCCACTTTAAATATGTAAACACATGTATGTGGTTGATTATACAGTGCTTGTCTCAGTTTTGAAGTAATTACCATCTGATGTCAATCTGCATCTATTCTTGAGTGATGGGTTACAGATGTTCTTTGTGTTTCACTCTTGCAGTCGTCACACTTGGCTTATCTGCCTGCAGGTAGCCCTCAGTTGGCTGTCTGCCTGCCCGGCGGCCCGAATACCAGAGTCTTGGGATTCCTGTGTTGGATGCTACTGCTTCTTCCATGACGTCAGGTCGTCAGGGGTATAAAACAGGCAGCTGACGCCATTACATCAGTCTTTCTTGCCAAGGAGGAGCCCGAAGCAGAAGCAGTTCACAAGTGCCGGTCGGCTGCTACTTGAAATTTTCATTTTTCGAGTTTCAAACCCTAAGTCTTCTAGTGTGTTTAGGAATGTGGAGTGGGAGTCTTGGGACGTGGTGGTGGATCTATAGCAGGCTACAACCTGGATTGCAGTTTTAACCAGTGTTAACTGTACCTGAAGTATCTCTGATGCGTTATGTTGGGCTGCTTGTCTGGAGGTGTGCATATCTTTTATGAATATGGAGACACCTCATTTGCTTCAGTCTGGGTTAGGGGGCCGAAAGATGTGGTATGAATTATAGCATGGGGTGCTCTCTGGGGCCTTGAACCGGGTCTCGGGCACTCCACAGATGTCTGTTCTCCATTTTAAGGAGTGCTTCAAGCAAGTGCATTTTGAGATTTAGACTTCTAGCATTGAGTAGCATAACCCTCAGATTTCGTTTGCTTGTAACTGTCAAGGGGGTAGTTTTGTCTTCAGCACTTTGCCTAAAAAAGGCATTATATGGGTGGCAAGAGCCTTGGCCAGTATCCAGAATGCCAGGGGTGACAGGTGCAGGCCATCTTTGGCAAAGCATCGAGGTCTGTCGATCATGTCATCCCAGACAGATACTGGATCCCCTTAGAATGACAGGAGAAACTTAGCCAGTTGCTAGTCTATCTTTTTCTTTTGGTACTGTGCTATCATTCTGGGTGACAGTTCGATGCTGCTCAGAGCTGGGGTCATACCTGCCTGGGCTACAAGATCCTTGAGCTGCTCTTCTTTTTTCATGTAGTCCGGGGAGGTACGTCTCTGGTTGTTCACACCAACGTGGACAATGACAGTCATATTTGTGCCTGTTGTGGAGTGACCTAAGTGCATGCATTGTGACTGATCCTGGCACTCAACAGGCAGCTGACCACAACGTTCTCCTTGTTCACCCTAGTGAGTGGTACATCAGTGTGCCTTATTACTGAATCGCCTATGATTAGTGTATTGGGTAAGTTGTTTTGCCATAGGGGCTTTGGTTGAGTGGCACACTCTGACCTGTGTTACATGGTTTGTGCTGGGATGTGGTGGCTTGCATTTCTGCCTCAGAGGTCTCTGGGCAGATATTAGAGAGCATCTGGGAAAGTAGGCATTGAATTGCCAGTTTCATATGTTTATCAGCAACATATTATGGAACAAGTTAAACAAAAAAAGTGTTACTTCCAGATTGTGCAGAAAGTAAAGGTTTACAAGAGTTAATGCATTGTGCAAACCAAGTTAGTAAGCATACTTTGCAGTGTGGCTTTGATGTCCTATAAGCATCTTGCAGGGTTGCAGTCACTGGATCTATAATGAGAAGTCATGCTTGGCTGAAGGAACAAGTCTTGCCAGACCATGTCAAATCAAAATTACTAGAGACTCCTTTAAATCAGGACCGTTTGTCACCAAAGCAGAAGAGGTTCTTAAAAAGATGGAAGAAAAAGCTAAATCTATGCAAACTGTTAAATAAATCTTACAAGTGCAGCCAGCTAGATTCAGTAGGCATTGGCCTACAAAAAATGGTCTTTTCCAGCACTTCCAGGCCTTCACAGTCCAACCCATGGGAACCAGACCATCAAGACTGCTGTCTCAGGGTATGCAGAGATCTAAACAATGGAGTGCTCCCACCTCAAAAACAAGGAGTGGCAAGCCACCCCCCTTATGGTAAAAGTTCACAATGACTTGTCAGTTATCCTTCCTAGCCCTGCCCATCTACTTGCGCCCCTAGCAGGAAAACTTGCCCTTCATGCCAAAAACTGGATGTCCATTACTCAGGACCGATGGGTTCTAAACATTGTATCCCAGGGATACAGATTCTCCTTCCATTCCCTGCCAACCCCAAGCGGGTTTCCAGGCCTTCCTCCAAACCAGTGGGCAGAGGCTCAAAAGCAAGTTCATTGCCTGCTCAATATCCGGGCCGTCCAATCTGTTCCAGTAGAGTAAAGGGGACAGGGTTTCTACTTCAGACTGTTTCTGGTGCCCAGAAAAGAGGGCTCTTGGCACACAATCCTGGATCTATCAGTTCTCAACACCCTTCTGATGGTCCCAAAATTCAAAATGCTAACCCTGCAGCAGCTTCTCCTTATGCTAGCCAAGGATGGCTGGCTAGTCACCCTAGACTTAAAAGAAGGCTATCTGCACATCCCCATAAGGGAGTCTTGCAGGAGATGCCTCCGCTTCAGGGTAGGCTCTATGCATTATCATTTCTCTGCACTTCCGTTTGGCTTATCTACGGCGCCCAGAGTATTCACAAAGTGCCTGGCTCCAGCCATTGCATACTGCAGGCAGTGAAATATCCATATTTTCCCATATTTGGACGATTGCCTGATTCAGGCAGACAGTAAGAAATTACTACTTCAATACCTGGCATTTGTAAAGACTCTATCTTCATTGGGGTACACCATCAATGAAAAGAAATCACAACTGGTGCCCAGTCAAAAAATTGTATTCCTGGGAGCAAGCTTGAACACAACTTCCCAGATGGCCTTTCTCACTCCAAAAAAAATCTATTTGAACTACTTCAAACACATGGCCACCAAAGCCTAGCAATCTGCAAGGAAAATACTGCAAGCCCTAGGGTTCATGGCCTCATGCTTTCTACTAATTCCATATGCAAGACTGCATATGAGGAAACTTCAGTGGTACTTAAAAATTCTTTGGTGTCAACATTCTCAGGACCTGGAAACAGTCATTCCGATCATTCCTTGTCTAAGGGAAGAGTTCCTTTGGTGGGCAGAAGCATGCAAACAGGACCATCTGTTTGGCAACAAAGCAGACAAATACTTAAAGATGGAGGAAAAAGCTAAATCTATGCAAACTGTTAAAGATTTCCTGCAAGTGTAGCCTCCCAAGATGTAGTAGGCATTGGCCCTCTAAGAATTGGTCCTTTTTCCTGCCTCTTCCAGGCCTTCTCAGTCCAAACCCAGAACCAGCAGAACACCCAGGCTTCAGTCCCAAGGTACGCACAGGACTAAGCAGTGGGGGGGGCTCCCACTTCCAAAGCAGGGAGTAGTAAGACTCCCACCTATGGTAAACTGTCTCAATGACTTAACTTTAAAACTTCCAAGCCCTTCTCAACTGACTGCTCCTTTAGGGGGAAAGATTGCTCTGCAGGCAAAAAACTGGGAACTCATTACCCAGGACAAATGGGTTTTAAATATAGTTTCCCAGGGATACAGATTCCACTTCCACACTTTACCAACCTCAAATGGTTGGCCAGATCTACCCCAAAATCAGTGGGCAGAGGCTCAAAAGCAAGTTCTCTCTCTCTCGAATACAAGGGCTATTCAGACTGTCCCAGTAGAAGAAAGGGGGCAAGGTTTCTACTCAAGAATTTTCCTGGTGCCCAGAAAAGACCAGTCCTGGCATCCTATCCTGGATCTCTCTATCCTAAACACTTTTTTGTTGATCCCAAAATTCAAGATGCTAACTCTTCACCAATTGCTTCCTATGATAGGCAAGGATGCCTGGTTGGCAACACTTGATTTAAAGGAAGCCTACCTGCACATCCCAATCAGGGAATCTTGCAGAAGATACCTACACTTCAATGTAGGCTTCATGCACTATCAGTTCTTTGCACTGCCCTTTGGCTTATCTACTGCCCCCAGGATATTCACAGAGTGCCTAGTTCCATTCATTGCATTTTGTAGCCAAGGAAATATTCAAATATACCCATACCTGGACGATTGTCTAATTCAGGCAGAAAGCCAGGACATACTATTGAATTATCTGGCATTTGTACAAAAGGTGCTAACTTCTCTGGGGTACACCATAAACGAAAAGAAATTACATCTTGTACCCTGCCAACAAATTGTATTCCTGGGAGCAAGCTTGAACACAACTTCCCAGATGGCTTTCCTCACGCCAGAGAAACAAGTTCATTTGACAGCTTACTTCAAACTAATATCCACAAAGACCCTGCTATGTACAAGACAAATACTGCAAGCCTTGGGGTTCATGGCCTCTTGCATTCTTCTAATTACATATGCAAGACTGCATATGAGGAAACTACAATGGTATCTAAAAAGCCTATGGTGTCAACATTCTCAGGATCTAGAAGCAATGATTCTTATCATACCTTGCCTACAGTTAGAGTTCCTTTGGTGGGCAGAGGCCTGCCACCAAAACAAGGGGCTGCCATTCACTCTACCCCTTGCCGCCCAAACCCCAACAGACTCATCAGACTATGCATGGGGGCTCACTTGGCAGGGAAGTGCATTCAGGGCAAATGGAACTCAAGTCAAATGCACCTGCATATCAATCAAAAATAAATGTTAGCTGTACAGAATGCTTTGATAGCCTTCAAGGACCACATTCTTCCAGGACAATTAATGGTAAAGATGGGCAACACCACTGTTAATGTGGTACATAAACAGGGGGGAGCCTACTCACGACCTCTCTGCAAACTACCCATGGCTGTGTGGAACACAGCCTTGAGCTACCAAGTGCACCTACAGGCTCAGTTCCTGCCAGGAAAGTTAAATACACTGGCAGACTAAGCAGAAATCGCATGGACCCACATGAGTGGAAACTGGAACCAAAAACATTAAACATGTTGATAAACAAATAGGGGAGCCCAGAGATAGACCTGTTTACCCCCCCCCCCCCCAGAACTACCAATTGGACAAATACTGCACAAGGACTCCCCACAAACAGGCTTGGAAAGTGGATGCCCTGTCCCTTCACCTGGAAAAATCTATCAGTTTATGCCTTTCCTCTGCGTCTCCTCTCCAAGGTACTACTAAAGATCAAACAGGACAAACCAAGGATGATACTGATTGCACCCGACTGGCCACGCCAACACTGGTACCTCCTCTTGCGCAGTGTCACTGCTGGCACCATGGCTCCTGCCTCGTATCCCTACCCTGCTGTCCCAGCAGGCGGACCAGATTCTGCACCCTCAACTTCAAACCCTGAACCTGGCAGCCTGGCTGATTACCTCATCTCTACATTACCATCCCTCAGTAAGCAAGTGTTGGATGTCATTCTGGAGGCAAGGAGGCCTAGTACTAGAAAATCTTATGCTGAAAAATGGAAAAGATTCTGTTCCTGGAACCGAACTCAGGGGATGGGCACAGCAGCACTCACTTTACCTCAGATTCTTCAATACTAACTGAGATGCTTCACAATGGCCTTTCCTTTTCCTCCATCAAAATTCATGCCTCAGCCATTTTAGCTCATTACAACACAGAACCACCTCTCTTCTCTCATCCACTGCTCAAGCAGTTCCTCAGAGGGGCCAAGAACGTAAGACCACCCAGGAGAGCCCCAACTCCAACCAGTGACCTTAACTTTGTATTGGAAAAACTCACTCTAGCTCCTTTTGAGCCAGCTGCAAATGCAGAGTTGAAATTCTTTTCTTGGAAAACAGCCTTCCTTTTAGCCATCACTTCAGCAAGAAGGGTGTCTGAATTACAGGCCCTTATGTCAGTGGAGCCTTTCATCATCTTTCATGCGGACAGGGTGTCCCTCGGGACCAACCCTTCCTTCATGCCACAGTGTAGTATCCAGTGTGGCTCTTAATCAGTCCATTCATTTGCCAACCTTCTTTTCTCATCCACAGCACAAAGGGGAACATATACTGCACTCCTTAGATGTGCACAGACAACTTAGATTTTACTTGGACAGGACTAAATCTCAGGAAATCTGAACAGCTGCTGGTGGCATTTGCTGCAGGGGCAGAGGGGATGGCCATTTCAGAGCAAACCATTTCAAAATGGATAGGCCATTGCATTCATTTCTGCTACAAGCACCATGGAAAAACCTATCCCTCCGGGGGTAAGACCATATTCAACCAGGGCTGCATCTACCTCTACAGCTGTTCTCAGAAGTGTCCCTACCGGGGACATCCTAGAAGCTGCTACCTGGAATTCTGTACATACTTTCACCAAGCTTTACCATTTGCCATTTTTCTCTAAATCCAGAGCTGGCTTTGCCACTGCAGTCTTGCAGGGCCTTATAGTTGGTCCTAATGCTATCTAATTTCCTCCTCCCATCCTTAGCTTTGGGAATCTACCCAAATGTGATGACTGCAACAGTGAAACAAAAACAACATAGTACAGTTATGTACACTTACCATAAATGTAGATGTTAGTGTATTCACTGTTGCAGTCCTGGATGTCCTTCATGGATGCATCTGCAGTCATAACAACTGGGTTGTCCTGTCATCAGGCAGCCCTTCAGACGGCCGGATTCCAAAGTCCGGGTCCGGCTTCGGCTGATGTCGCACTTCACCCGACGTCATCTCTGTTGGTCTTCGGGTATAAAGGCATCAGCCGACGCCATTTTCCTCAGTCTTTCTTGCCGTGTGCCCAAGCAGAAGCTGTTCGCAAGTGCCGGTCGGTCGGATCCAGAGATTACTTCTACCGAATACTACTTGAAGACTTCTAAAGCTAAGTACCCGTTGGGGACTCTTTCTTGCCTCAGCCGATGTCAGAAAAAGTTAATAATTGTTTAACCTGTGGGAAACAAATACCTCATAAAGATTTCCACTCTTATTGTCTGCCTTGTTTTGGCCCAGCCCACGTAGCAGCCTGTTCGCCTGTGTTGCTCAACCGACGAACGCTTAGGCGTCGGTCGGAGTTTGCTGAACAGTTTTTCGGTTCTGATTTTGCGTACATTATGCCGTCGGATCCTCCGACTACCCAATCTGCCAAAAAACGCAAAGATAAAGACAGACACTCGCGGTCCGCGGTTTCGGCCGAAACCATGGTTAAGCAAACCGCGAGTGTCTCGGTTTCGGCCGAAACTGAGAAAACTGATCAAAGTACAGCTGAATCTATCTCTACAACTGAGGCCCCTGCTACCACTCTTGAAACGGCCTCAGAAATTTTATCCACTACGGTGGTTGCCTCTGACTTATCAGACACCATTCCCTTGGATGTCTCTACCCCAGCACGTGGTGCTGCTAGGCCTCCAGCAGCCATGTCCATTAAGGCCTTCGCCAGGGCTAAAGCAGCAAAGACTACTAAAACAGTGCCTGTTAAACCCCCTACAACCAGGCCCTCCTCTAGTTCTCAAATGCTTACTCTGGCAGAAGATTTAATTTCATTAATTAGAGGATCTCAATCTCACCCAGACAGGGCCTCTCAGCCCCAGAGAAGAGACCTAGGGCAGAGCCCCTGAGCCAGTGTCCTCTGATGAGTCTGCCGATGAATCAGACATAACTGATCAGCCAGAGGCTCCTTTCTCCAATTTTGAAGACTCTGATGCTGAAGAATCCATTCCAGCTGCTTCCCCACCAGAAGAATTCTCCTTTGGGGAAACCTTACATGCCATGAGAGCAGTTCCAATGGCAGCAACAGGATTTTTCAGACTCCAGAAAAAGACTTAGGACCTTTCTGCACCTTCCACAGCACAGGCCCTTAGCTATACCTCCTGTTCTCTCTGTGGTGGATGATGCTTTCAATGATGTCTGCTCCGCTTCTTTACCTCCAGCCCCTGCCAAACCAGACAGATTTTACAGGGTGCCAGACACTCATCACCACCTTTACAAGGCCCCTCTTGCAGACCCCGAAACTATATCCCAGGGTCCCAAGGCAGTAGCCGCGACCATAGCAAAAAACCCTATTCCTTCAGAAAGGGAAGCAAGGTCATTAGACAGATGGGGCAAAAAGGTCTACACTTCAGCTACTCTCTCAGCTAGAGCTTTAAATTGTCAGTTTCACATGATACAATACCAAGAGTTTATGCTTGATCAGTTAACTAAAAAGCTAACCACTGATGAATCTCTTGATAAGAAATATGTATTAGAAATGGTAAATAACATACAACAGGTTAGTAACCATTCCTTAAAATGTGGCTATGATGCACTGGAGGCTTCATTTAGATCAGCCATGACTGGCACAGTGATAAGAAGGCATGCATGGCTAAAGGAGCAAGCTCTACCGGATCATGTTAAAGCTAAGTTGCTAGATGCTCCTATGGATAAGACAAGTTTGTTTGGTACACCTGCCCAGCAGGTTATGAAGAAAATGGAAGAAAAGGCAAAATCTGTTCAAACGGTTAAAGATTTCTTGCAAGTTCAACCCCCAAGGTTTAGCAGGAACTGGCCTGCCAAAAATTGGTCCTTTCCTGACTCCACAAGACCTCAAAGGGGCAGGAATAGGCGCTCCACAGGCAGAAACCAATCCAGGGGAGGTGCCTACAGAGGACGACAGTGGCAAGGTAACAACAGAGGTACAGACACAACCTCTGCCACTACACCAACTCAACCACAGTGACTTAACCCTAAATCCGCCTACCAGGGAACAAATAGCAGCTCCCTAGGCGGAAAATTAACCTTATTTTCAAAGAACTGGCACTATATAACAAAAGACAAGTGGATTTTACAAACCATAGATCAAGGTTACCGGTTCCACTTCCACACTTTACCAGTCAAAAGAGGAATGCCAAATCTACCGCCAAATCAAAAAACAGAGTCTCTACAACAGATAATGCAGTTAGCAAACATGAGAGCTGTGGAAAGAGTGCCAACAGCAGAGCAAGGAAAGGGGTTCTACTCCAGACTATTCCTAGTTCCAAGAAAGGAAAAAGTTGGAGACCAATTCTCGACCTGTCCGCCTTAAATACATACATCATTGTCCCAAAATTCAAAATGCTGACCCTACAGCAACTTCTTCCCATGCTGGGCAAGGAGTGTTGGCTGGTAACTCTAGATCTCAAGGAGGCATACCTGCACGCCCCCATTCGACCAATCTGCAGAAGATACCTCAGATTTCTTGCAGGATCAGAGCACTATCAATTCTCAGCATTGCCCTTTGGCTTATCTACTGCGCCCAGAGTATTCACAAAATGCCTGGCATCAGTAATCGCCCATTGCAGACTACAGGGAATTCAAATTTACCCATACCTAGACGACTGCCTGCTACAAGGGGACAACAAAAGCAAGCTGACAACAGATTTACAAAGGGTCATTTACTTGCTGAAAGCACTGGGATACACAGTCAATCTACAAAAGTCAAGGCTGATACCATCCCAAACAAGGACATTCTTGGGTGCGGAATTGGACACAGTAAAGCAGATGGCATTCCTAACAAAGGAAAAACAAAAAGAACTCCCTCTTTACTTCTTGGCACTAAAAAAACTGAACAAGTTAACAGCAAGAAAAGTACTGCAGGCCTTGGGCTTCATGGCATCATGCATAATCTTGGTTCCACTTGCCAGACTACATATGAGAAAACTACAGTGGTACCTAAAGAATTTATGGTCTCAACACAGACACAGCCTAGAAACAGAAATCCCACTAATTCCATGCTTAAAACAGGAGTTCCTATGGTGGGCTCAGGCATGCCAGTCAAACCCAGGGCTACCCTTTCGCAGATGTCAAGCAAGCCAGACCATCACAACAGACGCTTCAGACCTAGGATGGGAGGCCCACATGCTGGACAAATGCGTGCAAGGATTGTGGACACAGGATCAACTTCACCTGCACATCAACCTAAAAGAAATGCTGGCAGTAAAACTGGCAGTCCAAAAGTTCAGACCATTTCTCAGAGGGCCAGTTGATGATAAGGACAGACAACACCACAGTCATGTGGTACATCAACAAACAAGGAGGCACTCATTCATACCCCCTATGCAGAATGACTTTGGAGCTGTGGACCCTGGCACTCAGCTACAACATCCAGTTACAGGCAATATTTGTACCGGGAAAAGAGAATACTCTAGCAGACATATTAAGCAGAACCACATCGATGCCCACGAATGGAAGCTGCACCCGGACATCTTCAAGACCATCTCAAAGAAATGGGGAATGCCTCAGATAGATCTATTTGCATCACCTACCAATCACCAGCTCAAAAATTCTGCACAAGGACATTCCACCCACTAGCATGGAAAGTGGATTCGCTCTCCTTCAGCTGGAAAGGCCTAACAGCATATGCATTCCCACCTCTTCCCTTGATACACAAGGTATTACTAAAAATCAAGGAAGAACGTCCAAGGATAATCCTGATAGCTCCAAACTGGCCAAGACAACACTGGTACCCACTGCTGAGGAGCATGTCTCGGAACAATATGTGGCCAATACCCCTGATGCCTTTGATGTTAACTCAGAACAACTACAGCATCATACATCCAAAACTAAAAACGTTGCAACTGACTGCATGGAACATCACATAGCAGCAGCTAATCCAGAACTTTCCCAAAGAGTTAGAGACATTATTCTTGAAGCACGCAGACCTTCAACAAGAAGAAACTATGCTGGAAAATGGAAAAGGTTTGTCATTTGGAGTACTGAAAGAGGAAAAGATGTGTCAAACATAGATATGCCTAACATTCTGGAGTACCTAGCCGAACTTCTTCATTCAGGCCTGTCCTACTCCTCCATCAAGATACATGCATCAGCTATTTCAGTAGAATACAGCTTTGATCCACCTGTTTTTTCTCACCCTTTGCTCAGGCAGTTCCTCAGAGGAATCAAGAATGTAAAACCTCCAAGGAAACCACCATTACCAGCTTGGGACTTAAACTTTGTGCTAGAAAAATTGACACTATCACCCTTTGAACCAGCAGCAACAGCAGACCTACAACACCTGTCATGGAAAACTGCTTTCCTACTGGCAATTACTTCAGCAAGGAGGGTTTCAGAACTACAGGCCTTAATGGCAGTGCAACCCTTCCTAATCTTCCACCAAGATAGTGTCCATGAGGACTAATCCTACATTTATGCCTAAGGTGGTATCCAGAGTGTCTTTAAACCAGGCAATCCACCTTCCTACCTTCTTTCCCAACCCACAAAACAGAGGGGAAAGAATTTTGCATACCTTGGATGTACATAGACAGCTACGCTACTACTTGGACAGAACAAAAAGTAGCAGAAAGACTGACCAACTTTTTGTAGCCTATGCAACAGGAAGGGAAGGAAAAGCTATTTCCAAACAGACAATCTCCAAATGGATAGGAAATTGCATAAGATTCTGTTATTCCTTCCATGGAAAACCAATTCCACAGAACATAAGACCTCATTCTACAAGGGCAACAGCCACTACCACAGCCTTCTTACGAGGAGTGGCAACCAAAGACATTATTGAGGCTACTTGGACCTCCGTGCATACATTTGCCAAGCATTATAATTTGCCTCTATATTCCAGATCCCGAGCAGGGTTTGCCACTGCTGTACTGCAAGGGATCCTAAACACACCATAATCTAGTTTTATCCTCCTCCCCTTGTTGGCTATGGTATTCTACCCAGTTGTTATGACTGCAGATGCATCCATGAAGGACATAGTACAGTTTTGTACCTACCATAAATGTAGATGTCCGAACTGGATAGCATCTGCAGTCAGGATTACCCTCCCTCCTTCCCCTCTGTGGTACTCCAAGGGTGTTTACCCTCCTAATAGCTAGCTGGTGGGGGGGAGTCTATGGTGTATTTGTTTGTATATATGTGCATACATGCTTATTTTTGTGTTTACCTCTATCTTTTGGAAACATTGGCATCTATCTAAATTTTAGCCTTCAAGAGGGCTACTGGCATCTGGGGCAAGAAACACTGAGGAAAATGGCGTCGGCTGATGCCTTTATACCCGAAGACCAACAGAGATGACGTCGGGTGAAGTGCTACATCAGCCGAAGCCGGACCCGGACTTTGGAATCCGGCCGACTGAAGGGCTGCCTGACGACAGGACAACCCAGTTGTTATGACTGCAGATGCTATCCAGTTCGGACATCTACATTTATGGTAGGTACAAAACTGTACTTTACCCTACCTCCAGCCTCCTGACTTCTTTTGGCTATATCTCTATTCCTGTTTAATATGCTTAAAGCTTTTTGGTGTATTTGCTTTTTTGTTGGAGGTGTAACCTTTTACGTATATTTTAAATGCTTCCCATTAGGGGGGGCACCTGACATCTGGGGCAAGAAAAACTGATGTAAAGGCGTCTGCATGCTTTATACCCCTGACTACCTGACGTCATGGAAGATGAGACGAAAACCGACACAGGACCCAAGACTTTGATAATCAAGCCGACTGAGGGCTACTGCAAGCAGATAACCCAAATGTGAGGACTGCAACAGTGAATACACTCTAACATCTACATTTATGGTAAGTGAACACACCTGTACTTTCTCCTAAGTTTGTCAAATTTAGCATGTTTGTTAAAGTAAATGAGATGTCTTAATTGTTTGAGGAATTGCTTGCCTGCATTCCTCTTTAAAATTTGTCATCTTTTTAAGTAGGAGGATAAAACCACCACTACGGTAAACGCCCTCAGTTAAAAGAGGAATAACAAATGAAGAAAACTGGTTAGCTGAGGGTGAAGCAGTGAGATATTAACATGATAAAAGTATCCAAAGTCCAAGGAATCTCCAGAGAGATAGACCTGATGAAGCTATTATTGGCGAAAGCGCTTGTCTGAACAAAATAAAATTTACTATTTTTGCTTGGCTCTCTGGAGATTCCTTGGACTTTGGATACTTTTATCATGTTAATATCTCACTGCTTCACCCTCAGCTAACCAGTTTTCTTCATTTGTTATTCATCTTTTTAAGTAGGTTTGCCTTTGCATTATTAAAATTTGGTGCTTTGAAGCTCCCACTTTTGTTTTATTCTTTGACTTTACAGTAGAGCATCTGTTTAGCTGCTAGGCTTTTTTTTTTTTTTCTTGATCCAGGAAAGTGATCAGCTTGTAATGACTAAATATTTAGGGGGAAATGTAATGCCCATGCCAACATCTGTTTGTAAACCTAGAATGTGACTCACTGACTTTTGAAGAGGATGTGCAACAGTGTTGTCATTCTAGCTTACGGCTGCTTCAGTAAGTGATAGCTACTTTGCCAGTGTACTGTTAAAGTTTTAACATTGATATGTTGTTTGTTCTAAGCCATTGACTTTTCACTGCTGTTTGTGGTGGCTTGTCCATATCTGGGATTGGAGGGTAAAGAAGTGATGCTGTTATTTTCTGATGAATTGTAGATTAGATATGCATACTGTAGTTACTAAAGGAGTGTGTTTACAGAACATTCATTATTTATAAGTGGATTCATTGCAGTTTTGTAGTGCATGTCAGCTGGTGAGATGTAGTCTGTGTGGCCTTGTACAAAGGAGACAAGATGTCCTAAGTTGTGACAGTTGTGAACATAGTGCCTACGTTGTATTTGGCTTGCAGAAATGTTACTCCTCTGGTATTCTCACTTTGCATTTAAACCTGTGCACCTTAAGACTATTCTTGATATGCTCTTGAGAAATGAGTCCACCTAGAATTTAGAAAAGATGTGGTGGTCCCACATGGAAGGTGGCTGTGCTTTGTAGGGTAGCCTCTATCCAAGTTGCACTCTTGGGGAGGATGCTGTTTAATGTACTAATGGAGAGAAGTAAAAATTCTAAACTTTTAATGTGCAGTTTTTGTACCAGAGTGAAAACAGTTCTATTAAATCTCTGTGCATTATTTGAATCTGTTACCCAAGAGTAAACATTTGAGTGTTTTTGAGTTTAGTCCGTTAGAGGTCACCTTTTATGTGTGCATAGTCAAACGCAAGTGATTCTAATCAGTGGATTGCAAAGTTTAATTGAGAAGTACCAAGTAACATTTTTTCTGTAATTTTTATTTGGAAATCTCTAGAATACAGTTATCCTCAGAAATGGAGCTGAAATGTATTTATGAGCTGAGCAAGTGATGCTTCGGTTTGTTAGTGTATAAATGTACTGTTGTAATTGTGATTTATACAGTTCAGAGAACTCTGTCCTAGTTCATCTAGTGTTAGGGAATTGAACTGCAACAGTTGAGGTAGTGTCATTCAACTTGTCATATAGTGACGCGCATTTCAATTGTAATTTCTGTTTACCATGAATCATTTAACATTCATAATTTTTTGGGTGAATGCAAGCCTTGATTTTGATCTAGAGTCATTGTGCTGTATTTCAACTTTTTATCATGAAAATTTTAATATTTCATACCTGTTGTACAACACTGGACTTTAAATTGCATCTGATATTCTTATTTTTGTGTCTGTGAAAATGATAGTAAATGAGCAAGTAATGGTCAGATGTTGCATATAATGTTTACATTTAAATAAGGGAGTTCAAGCGTTTGTGAAGTCATCTGACCCTTTACTGGCTAGTAGAGAGAGCGCCCATTTGCATGGATATTGTGCAGTCTTCCTTCATACTGGAAGGAAAAATATCCTTTTAGCAGAAGTCATTAAAATCTGTAACAGAGTGCGTGATGGCACAGAGCAGAGATTTGTTAAAGTGCCAAGCGGTATTTCATGAAGTACTTGAAGAGGAAAAAAGATTTTGTGGCAGCAGTTGTCAGAGGACTTAAGGCGGGAATCAATGTAATTAGGCTGTAAAGATAGCTAGGTGGAAATTTTGTATGGCACTGAAGTCTACAGAAAGTTTTAGTGCAGACAGAAATGCAGAGCTCCATAAATTTTAATCTTTGTTTGAATTTAAATTTCTTTGCTGGCATTTTTGTAAGTCGTGTTTGTGAACAGAAAAACATACCTCAATACCCTTCAGCTGAAGTTTCTAGACATGTACCAAAGGTTACTTTCATAGGAGTGCAAGATTGTGTGGTCTGTCCATGCATGTGTATAAATCCAGTGGCAAATGGAAATGGGAGCAAACCAGAAAAAAGAAAAACTTGAAAAACAAAATACCATATCTTAAAACATTACAATCCTCTCAATGAAAGCATCATGGGAAATAGGGAAATTACCCCTTAACTAACAAAAAGTATTTTGGCACACTTTCTTTTGAATACATGCTGACCAACAGATCTTTAACACATTCAGACCAGTGAACCAA
Organism: Protopterus annectens; assembly: GCF_019279795.1. Taxonomy (NCBI): domain Eukaryota; kingdom Metazoa; phylum Chordata; order Ceratodontiformes; family Protopteridae; genus Protopterus; species Protopterus annectens. Next base: position 1,402,343,437 of record NC_056731.1, read on the forward strand.
ACTCCAGTGGTTATAGGCATATGGCATCCCTTTTTTGGGTTTAACTGCAAAGTATAAATGGAGAGCTTAAGAAACATTTTGTCCATTACACTGGTGTGAGTTCAAGTAGGTCCATGCCAAAAAGTAACAAGGTCCCATAGCAAATGCATATATTTCTAAACCAGAAAGGCTCTTGCCAATCAGAGTACCATTTAGAGTAGGAGGACTCTTCCTTGACAAAGACATTTGATGAGAAAGTTAAAGTAGAGAATTGTGGGTAAATGGGAGGAGCTGTAGCCTGGGAAGGTTGTAGATGTTCAACTGACTGGAAAACACTGGATTGAGTCCTGATTAATGAAGATGGTCCAAATCAATCAGGTCCATCATTATGGCATGCAGACAACTTTTGTTTTTGTAATTTTTTTCCCCAGCACACTGTCTACTAGCTATGCAGGTTACCTATAGAGATAGTCTGTGTATTAGTATTAAAAATGATGTTTGGTCATATCTACATTCTGGACTTAAGTTCTAAAGGTGCATTCAAATGCCAGAAAAGGCACAAGCCTTTCTTGTTTTTGTAGGTATTCTGCAAGCATGCATAACCACACTCCACTGCGGTGTTAACATTTTTTTCAAGACATTCAGTCACTGACTGTTGCTGTTTTGAGTTATTGTGCAAGTTGAGTCTTCAGTGTGGTATCACATATTTCTATTTTTTCCCAAGAATTTTAGTGGAACAGTTAAATGTCATTTGATTATACTCTGGGATTCATGGGTGAAAGAAAAGATGAATTTTGAATTAATGAAAAAAAATATATGTCCTATTTATGCTACAATGTATACAAAAATGAGAATCCGTTTTATGAGAAAATGAAGATCTGGTGAGAGGAAGGCAATCAATCGTCTGTAAGAACAAAACTAATGCTGGAGGTGTAAGGACCCCTTGACAGGCACAATTTTCCCAGGCAGCTTAAGACCATCTTCATTTCCCATCATGCATAACAAGATCCCTGCTCTGGATCTTTATTTTACTACAGCTTGGTAATAGTGTACAAAACAGACCCAGGGTTGTTATTTTGTTTGGAAAAACTTTTCTATTGTGTAACTTTTTTTGCTAACTGCTTTACAAGTTTTTCCTTGATGTCCAGATGTTCGTGTTACCCTGCTGCAGTCATCACACTTGGGATATCCTGCCGTCAGGCGGTCCCGCAGTCGGCCAGAGTTCCAAAGTCTTGGTCCGGCGTCTGTTGCTGTCGCTTCCTCCCTGACGTCTGTGCTCCAGGGGTATAAAAGAGGTATCCGACACCATTTTCTCCAGTCTTTCTTGCCGCGCGGTGCCCGAAGCAGAAGCAGTTCGCAAGTGCCGGTTGGCCAACACCTGAGATTTTCAAATCGAATTTCAGTCCGAAGTCTTCAATAAAGCTAAGTACCCTGTTGGGGAACCTTTTCTTGCCTCAGTCCGATGTCAGAAAAAGTTAACAATTGTGTTTCTTGTGGGAAGCAAATACCTCATAAGGACTTCCATTCTAATTGTATTCCTTGCCTAGGCCCAGACCACGACGTCATAGGTTGTCAGTTGTGTGCTAGGTTTAATAAACGAACTATCAAAAGCCGGTTTGACTTCTCACGGCATTACTTTGGTAGGAAATTTAATTATATCATGCCGTCAGAGCAGCCGACGACCAGCATGCATAAAAAACGCAAGGATAAGGACAGGCAGCCTAGAATCAGACTCCGAGGCCTCTGCTGGGCCTGTCGCCGGTTCTCCGGTTTTCAGTGAGGCGCCTACGCAGCCCCTGACTACCACGGAAATGCACCCCTAGACAGCTTCGGATTCTCAAGCGGAGTGTACTAGGCCGTTGCAACAATCTTCATTAGGCCCTTCCGACACCGGAGCAGAAGGTGATCCCGGTGCAGTAGACACGCCTTCGGTTTCAGAAGGTGTCTTCAGACCGACTACACTCACCATTAAATCTTACGCTAAGCAAAAAACTCCATTAAAACCAAAAAAGACTGTACATCAGTCTCCTGTTCAAGGCCCCATGCCTAAAAACAGATGCTTAAGACGGCTGAAGATTTGATTTCCCTAATCAGGGGTTCCCATCCCCCTCCTGATAAAAGGCCAAGACAAGAGGAAGTCTACGCTTCCTCTGACCAGGTTTCTATTTCCTCAGATGTTTCTTAGGAACAGGATTACGCTTTTCCCCCTTATGAAGATTCTGATGCTGAAGACTCTATTCCCTCAGCATCTCCCCCTGAAGACTACTCCTTCGGGAAAACTTTACATACCATGAGGGAACATTTCCACTGGGAAGGCCAGGACTACTCCGATTTTAAGAAAAGGCTCAGAGTTTCTTTTACTACCCCAGCACAGACCACTTGCTATCTCTCCAGTTTTAGATATTGTGGATGATGTTTACTTAGTCTAGTCTAAATCCAGACTCCCTACCTCCTGCTCCAGCCAAACCAGACAGATACTACAGAGTACCCGAGACACACACACAAATTCCTTTATAAAAGCCGTCTGGCTGACCCAGAAACAATTTCCCAGGGTCCCAAAGGGGCTAAAGCTTCTATGGTTAAAAGTCCTTTACCCTCTGAAAGGGATTCCAGAGCCCTAGATAGATGGGGAAAGAAGATATACACCTCAGCTACTCTGGCTATGACAGCATTAAATTGTCAGTTTCACATGCTGAAATATCAGCAATTCCTAATGTCTCAATTAAAACAAAAACTGAGCACACATTCTGAACAGGCTGAATTCAAGGAAATGCAGGATCTGTTGCATGCAGCTGAACAGGTGGGCAAACATACTTTACAATGTGGATTTGATTCATTGGAAGCTTCTTGTAGAGCAGCTGTTACTGGGTCTGTCATACGCAGACATGCTTGGTTAAAAGAACAAACCCTGCCTGATCATGTTAAAGCAAAATTATTGGATGCTGTCTTAATTGGTGTCAAAGCAGAAGAGGTTTTAAAGAAAATGGAGGATAAGGCAAAGTCTATGTAGACAGTCAAGAATTTTGTACAGGTACAACCCCCTCGTTTAAGCAGAAATTGGCCAACAAAAAACTGGTCCTTTCCAGTTTGACAGACCACAGAGGGGCAAATACAGACGCCCAAGGGGCAGAGGTCAGTCACAAGGCCCTTACAAACCTTGCCAATGGGGTGCCACAACCCAGAAAGGAGGAGAAGACAGGCCCCAAGCTAGCAGAAGACAAACACAATGACTCAACCTTACAACTACCAAGCAAATCTCTTGGCAGCTCCTTTGGGAGGAAAATTAGCACTTTTTGCAGACAACTGGCACATCATCACAAAAGACAAATGAGTCCTAAACATTGTCTCACAAGGATACAGATTCCACTTTCATGCCTTGCCAAGGATAAAAGGAATGCCAAACCTGCCAACAAATCAGTGGGCAGAGGCACAAAAACAAATTACAGTTCTCATGGACATGAGAGCCATTCAACAGGTACCTACGCAGGAGCAAGGACAAGGATTTTACTCAAGACTCTTTCTAGTCCCCAGAAAGGACAAAGCATGGATACCCATTCTGGATCTTTCAATTCTGAACACCTATCTGCAAAGTACCAAAATTCAAGATGCTAACACTACAGCAGCTTCTCCCCATGCTGGGCAAGAAGGCTTGGCTGGTAACGTTGGATCTCAAGGAGGCATACTTGCATGTCCCTATCAGACAAAATTGCGTAAGATATCTCCGCTTCATTGCAGGTTCAACCCATTATCAATTCTCTGCACTGCCCTTTGGCTTATCTACTGTGCCCAGGGTCTTCACAAAATGGCTGGCACCAGTAATTGCATACTGCAGACAAAGAGGAATTCAGATATGCCCATACCTGGACGACTGCCTTATTCAAGCAGAAAGCAAGGACTTTCTTTTAAAACATCTGGTATTTGTCAAACACCTTCTAAGTTGCCTAGGGTACACAGTAAATGAAAAGAAATCAAAACTAGTGCCCTCACAAAACATAATATTCCTGGGTGCCAGCTTGAATACAACGGCCCAGATGACTTGTCTCACGCCAGACAAGCAACAACAGCTGACTCAGTACTTCAAAATAATGGCAACAAAGTCCCAACTCCCTGCAAGAAAAATTCTGCAGGCCTTTGGATTCATGGCATCTTGCATACTACTAATACCATTTGCAAAACTGCATATAAGGAAATTACAATGGTACCTGAAAAGCGTATGGACTCAGCACAGCCACAGCTTGGAAACAATGATACCACTCATTCCCTGCCTTCAACAGGAGTTTCTATGGTGGGCACAGGCATGTCACTTCAACAAGGGTCAGCCTTTCACATTACCCACAGCCAGGCAAATTGACAGCAGATGCATCGGACTATGCCTGGGGAGCACACATGGCCGGACGGTGCAGTCAGGGCAAATGGACTACAGATCAAAGGCATCTGCATATCAATCTAAAGGAAATGCTAGCAGTACAGAATGCCCTAACAGCTTTCAAGGACCTCTTACACCCAGGACAACTAATAGTAAAGACGGACAATACCACAGTAATGTGGTACATCAACAAGCATTCCTATCCTCTATGCAGGCAAGCAATGACCTTGTGGAACACAGCATTGTCTTACCAAGTTCAACTACAAGCACAATTCCTGCCAGGAAAGAAAAACACATTGGCAGACGACTTAAGCAGAAACATCATGGATCCCCACGAGTGGAAACTGGATCCACAAATATTTGCAATGATAACTCAAAAATGGGGACGCCCAGACATAGATCTCTTTGCCAACCCCCAAATCTACCAACTACAAAAATTTTGTACAAGGACTTTCCACCCACAAGCTTGGAAAGTGGATGCCCTCTCATTCAGTTGGAAAACATTAACAGTGTATGCCTTTCCTCCACTGCCTCTTCTAGCAAAGGTGCTGCTGAAAGTCAGATTAGAGAGGCCACAAATGATACTCATTGCACCAGATTGGCCACGCCAGCACTGGTATCCATTTCTAAAGAACATGGCCCACGGCCCACCATGGATTTTACCAAAAATTTCGCACCTGCTCACCTAGCAAGACAATCAAATTCTACACAGCCAGCTCAAGACTTTAAACCTGGCTGCATGGCAAATTACCTAAACAATCAACCAACACCTCTATCCAAAGCTGTTATGGATGTCATTCTGGAGGCCAGGAGGCCCAGCACCAGGAAAACCTATTCAGACAAATGGAAAAGATTTCCAAAATCCCCTTGATCCAAACATTCCTCAGATTCTACAATATTTAACTGAGATGTTGCACAAAGGACTTTCCTTTTCATCTATTAAGATCCACGCCTCAGCAATTTCAGCTCATTACAACACAGATCCTCCTTTATTTTCACATCCACTCCTAAGACAGTACCTCAGAGGGGCTAAGAACATAAGGCCGCCCAGGAGAGCACCAACACCTACTTGGGATCTCAACTTTGTTCTGGAAAAACTTACACTGCCGCCTTTTGAACCAGCTTTCTCAGCTGATTTAAAGTTTCTTTCATGGAAAACTGCCCTGCTGCTAGCAATAACTTCAGCTAGAAGAGTCTCAGAGCTACAGGCACTAATGGCAGTGGAACCTTTCCTCATTTTTCATCAAGACAGAGACTCTCTGCGAACTAACACTTCCTTTATGCCAAAGTTGGTATCCAGTGTGGCCCTAAACCAAAGCATTCATTTGCCCACCTTTTTCCCAAATCCCCAGAACAAAGGAGAAAGACTCCTGCACTCTTTGGACATTCACAGACAATTACGTTACTACTTGGATCAAACTAAGGCTTTCAGAGACTCTGACCAGCTCTTTGTAGCCTATGCTGCAGGATCACAAGGAAAAGCTATATCAAAACAGACCATTTCAAAATGGATAGGACATTGCATACGTTTCTGCTACATGCATCATGGGAAACTGGTACCTGCTAGCATTAGGCCCCACTCCACCAGGGCTACAGCTACATCAGCAGCCTTTCTCAGCGGGGTGCCAACCAAGGATATTCTGGAAGCTGCAACTTGGAGTTCAGTGCACACCTTCACCAAACACTATCACTTACCTCTATATTCTAAGACTAGAGCTGGCTTTGCCACTGCAGTTTTGCAGGGCCTACTAGCTTCTTCTAACCCTGTTTAACTCCACCACCCATCCTTAGCTTTGGGATTCAACCCAAGTGTGATGACTGCAGCAGGGTAACACGATGAACATAGTACAGTTTTGTACGTACCATAAATGCAGTCCAGGTTACCCTCCCTCCATCCCCTCTGAACTAGCTGGACTTATCCATACCTTTCTATCCTATGCAATCTCTGTGGTGTATTTGCTTGTGACTGAAAGTATTGTTTTATTTTTACTTGTATATTTTTTATATAGCAATATGTTTTGCCTGCCTATTGGGGGCACCTGACATCTGGGGCAAGAAAAACTGAAGAAAATGGCGTTGGATGCCTCTTTTATACCCCTGGCGCACAGACGTCAGGGAGGAAGCAACAGCAACCGACGCCAGACCAAGACTTTGGAACTCTGGCCGACGGCAGGATAACCCAAGTGTGAGGACTGCAGCAGGGTGAACACTCGAACATCTACATTTATGGTAGGTACAAAACTGTACTTTTCTTTGCCAAAGTTGAACTTATTTTTCTTTTTTAGACTCTTGTGTTATGCTTTGGTTCTAAATACATTGTACTAGTTAAAATGTCCAGAATGTCTTTCCTGCCATCTGACAAGCTCATTTGGTGCCTATTTTATTTGGGTGCTCCCACAATTCCAAATGCTGTCATATGGCAGTAGTCATCAGATTACTGGATGTGATCACCCCAGTGCTGGCCTAGGCATTGGATCATGTCTGGCAATCTTTTTGGTGTCTGTTTTTTTGTTGAAATGCTATAATCCCCTGCAGCTTTGAGTTGGCGTTGCGGTTACAAGTACTTATGACTTTGATCCTGCATTGATGTTTGAATGCCAGTTACTTTGTGTTGAGACATACATCACTGATCTGTGTGCTGGTCTCTGAGCTTTTGTGCAGTCAACCCTTTTAGAGCCAGTATGTACTGTACAGTGATATTCTTTAGCATTGGCCACAGTGCCTTGTATATTGTCACCACTGCCTGCACCAGATGTACTTTACAGGGCTTCCTGGTCTGTCATACTTCAGTAACAGGACAGACTAATCTTAGGCCTTCAGAAATGTATGCCCCAGTAGTGCACAAAAATGGCCCATCCTGAGTCCATTCCACTGAAAATGCCTCAAAAAGCTTTCTCCCATGGAATTTCTAGCGGACTGCGTAGATGAGAAGATTAGCAATTTTATGGTCTTCCTCCCAGATGACCTCAAATTTTATGAAATTATTTGGACTGTTATGTTAAGTGGACATGTTGGCCTACTAATCCCATACATTTCCTCTCATTGTAGGCTTCAGAAGGCTTTGTTTATTCCATCATCTTTCCAGGTCCCCCCTTTCCTCGTGAAGATCTTAATATGGTTGCATTGAAAAATGTAGACATGGTTGCAAGTGCCAAATGACTGGGTATCTTTGCTTTTGCTTTGGCCTGAGCTTGAAGTTGCTTTTTGTTTGCATTCTGCAAGTTTTACTTAAAGGGTAGTCCACATCTCTCAAGGGCCATGCAGCCAAAAAAGGAGCCCCCCCCCCCAAGTTCCAAAACTATGCATTGGGCAAGATCTGTGAGAACATTTGACTGTAAAAAGATCTAAACAAGAAACATTGTGAGAAATGGAGGTGTTCCAGTGAATGACTGTAGGCTTAAGTCTGGCGATTTTGGCGAGTTGCTTTTACGCCTTCCCACAGCTCCTGGAGTCTCTCAGCTGAGGCCTCTGTCTTGTAGCTCTGCAGGCCACCATGCCTATAGCATCTTACATCCCCTCCCAGACCACTAACTGCTGCACCTCTTGATTTTGAAGCCCCATTGGTGCCAGAGGGCCTGTATTCTGATTACCAAAGGGGAGGACGTCTTCTCCAAGGTGTTTATGAAGAGGTTCACCAAGAAAGAATCACTGTTTCCATTGTCTGCCTCTACAGTCCAGTGTTTCTAGAACAGTCTTGTGTATGAGGAAACCAAACCAGGGCCAGCCAACTTGCTTCAGTCTAGGTCAGGCAGTGGCTCATCTCTAACTGGCATATCTGTCTCGGTGGCAGAGAAGGGTGATGGCCTGATGGTGACCCAGGTGTCCAGGGTTCGGTTAACTGTTAACAGTCCCAGCACTGGAGGAGCTATGCATAGCGGTGAAGTGAGAGCGTATGGTGCATTCAGTTCTGTGGGGGAAGGGTAGTGCACCTTGAGGGTACATAGGTTAGAGACCGTTCCCTGATGGCGACTGGAGAGATCAAATTTCATGTGTCAACTGGACAGACAAGACTGCTTGTGGGGCTTTCTTTACAGAAGAAATGTGTGCATTGTCTCCTGTCAGTGCGTTTCACTCCTCTTACCAGTGCTTCATTTGTACAGGTTTTAGGGCATAATTATGAATCTAGTGACCACTGGTGGCCTTCTGAATGATGGCCCTTTCCAGGTCAAGCCTTGCCCCAGTGATGGGGAGCAAATGGCGTAATTAGCCAGGAGGGGGGCTGATTATCGACAAGCAGTGAGAGCAGAGAGGCTCAGAAGTTTGTGCCCTTTTTGAAGTCCTAGCTAGAAATCCTGTGTCTTGACACCTTTCTAAGAAAAGGTAGGAAACTCTGGTGGAGAATTTTTATTCAAACCTTGATTGGTAGCTCAAAAGCAATTATGTTTCAAGCCAGCTAGCACACAGTACAGTATTAAAAAAAAAAAAAAAAGGGCTTGAGGGAAACCACAGAAAGTAGCTTTTAGTTAATGAAACAATACAAGCTTTTGCATAGTAAGTGCTTGAAGTGTGTAGGAAGACCAAAGTAGTCTGCACAGATAGAATACTGATACAGTATGTAGAACATGTGACTTTAGAATATGCAATTAAAGTCAGTGGAATCTGTGTACATTCTTTAAATTGAAATAGCATTAAGTTATAAACTGCTACAATGGCAAAATTATTTCAATAAATCAGCTGCAAATATATTCATAACGGTGTGTGGCATCAAGAAGCACGGATGTTTAGTTTTTGTAATGTTGTACCTTTAAGTACTGGCTTTATGCTGCAAGCAATAACTCCGGTGCTTTTTAAGCTTCTGTCACCCATACGATTTCCCCTAATGTTTTGAAGTTTCCAGACCTCTGTAAAATGTATTGAGAGCCTGTCTTTTTCTTCAACTCCATTCTGAAGTTGTTGCCAACTTAGTATCCCCTCCTCCTTCCATAACGGATGTCAGTACTGGAACACATTTTTCGTCTATTCCCCACTTTTGAAGAATCTTACTTTGGCTCTGATCAGTATTAATTCACATTAAGGTTGACTCTGTTAAGAACTTGTAAACGCACATTCTGTAGCAGTAATATGTTTGCTAGTCTTTTTGGTGTGTCCCACCGGTAAAGTGCATATGATCCTTTCTCAGTTTATCAAATTAGAGAACAAGATGACATTCTTTCCCAAACAGCATCTTGTGAAGTGGTTGATGATAAAAAGATATATGCAGCATATTTAGTTGTACTAGTTGGAAGTAAAAATTAAAAATGTGAATCCCCAGTCTTGCTATTGGTTATGGTGACACAATTCTCTTTCATCTTCCCCTTGGGTGTCTTTCATATGTAAAAGCAGTAGACCATGTATTCAGTTGCACCATAAAAATCTGCCTGTGATGGGCTCAAAAATACTTGGTCTGAAATCTGAGGGAGAACAAAGATTTGCAAGGCTTCGGTCTGCCCTTCCTTTGCTGGCTAAACTGGATGCAATTGTGCTTATTTGCACGTAAAGATCATGAAGAATCCTATGAAAATCTATCCTAAGATCCTTTCTTAAAAAAAAAAAAATATATATATATATATATATATATATATATGTAATAAATATATATATATATATATATGTATATATGTGTATATATATATATATATATATATATATATGTATATATATGTATATATATGTAATGCATATATATATATATATATATATATATGTATATATATATATATATATATATATATATGTAATGCATATATATATATATATATATATATATATATGTAATGCATATATATATATATATATATATATATATATATATATATCTATATATATATATATATATATATATATATATATATATATATATATATATATATGTATGTACTTGTTTCCTGCCTTTCTAAGCTAGTATAGTCCAGTTTTCAGGTTAGTGCTGAATTCAGGGCTGTGTTACAAATCTGTGTTTGCCCATACCGTACTTGGATAGAAGGAAGATGTTCTTAGTGTTTCACTGTTGCAGTCATTACACTTGGGTTATCCTGCTGGCAGGTTGCCCTCAGTCAGCCTGAATTCCAAAGTCTTGGGTCCTGCGTCGGTTGCTGTCACCTCTTCCCTGACGTCAGTTTGTCAGGGGTATAAAAGATGCAGCCGACGTCATTTTATTCAGTCTTTCTTGCCGCGCGGTGCCCTAAGCAGAAGCAGTTCGCAAGTGCCGGTCGGCCAACTCCCTGAGATTTTCGTGTTCGAGTTTAAGATCCGAAGTCTTCATTAAAAGCAAAGTACCCCGTTGGGGAAACTTTTTTTCTTGCTCCAGACCGATGTCAGAAAAAGTTAATTGTATTTCTTGTGGGAAGCAAATACCTCATAAGGACTTTCATTCTTACTGTATTCCTTGCCTAGGCCCTGACCAAGACTTTGCTAGTTGTCGGTTTTGTGCTAGATTTAACCAACGCACAATTAAGCATCGGTATGATTTTGCATTAAGCTATTTTGGGCGAAGATTTAATTATACAATGTCGGATAGCCATCAGACTACTGGAGTTCACAAAAAACAAAAAAAGACAGGCAACCGAGGTCCAAAACCGACGACTAAGCTTCACCTAAGCAAGTCGCCGGTTCTCAGTGAAGCACTTTCGCAGCCCCTGATGCCTGCTACTTTAGAGTCGCAGGCCGCTACAGACTCCCATGTGGAGTCGGCCAGGCTGCTGGAAACTAAAGGTATTGGAGCCTCAGAGATTATTCCCTCAGATGGGTCCAGAGCTGCTGAGTAGGCATCATCTTCTGAGGGTGTATTCAGCCCTGAACAATTATATATAAAACCAACTTCAAAGACTAAAACACCTTTAAAGGCAAAGAAACAAGTTCACCAGCCACAAGGACAGGCCTCCATGCCCAAAAAACAGATGCTCAAAATGGCCGAAGACTTAATTACCTTGATCAGGGGTTCCCATCCTCCTCCTCCTAAGAGGCCTAGGCAAAAGACAGACTATGAAACTTCAAATTAGGTTTCCATTTCTTCTGATCAGGAATATTCTCTTCCCCCCATGAGGATTCTGATGCTGAAGAATCAATTCCTTCAGCTTCTCCTGAGGACTACTCTTTTGGGGAAACCTTGCATACTGTGAGGGAGCACTTCCACTGGGAGAGCCAAGATTTTTCAGAATCTAAGAAAAGGCTCAGAGACTTCTTTTACTTACCTCAACACAGGCTTCTAGCTATTCCACCTGTGTTGGACATTGTAGATGATGTGCTCTCGGAGTCCAGTCTGACCCCTGACTCTTTACCTCCAGCTCCTGTTAAGCCGGACAGATACTACAGGATCCCTGACTCTCATAAAATTCCTTTTCAAAAACCCTACTGCAGACCCAGAAACTATTTCTCAGGGTCCAAAAGGGGTCAAGGCTTCTACTGCAAAAAACCCTACCCCCTCTGACAGGGATTCTAGGGCACTGGATAGATGGGGAAAAAAGATTTACACATCTGCTACTTTGGCTATAAGGGCCTTAAATTGCCAGTTTCATATGCTCAAATATCAGCAATATATCATGACACTGCTTAAACAGAAAATGATGGCAAATTCAGAATGTGCATAAAATAAAGAAATGCAGGATTTGTTGCATGTAGCTGAACAAGTTGGAAAGCATACTTTGCAATGTGGGTTTGATTCTCTGGAGACCTGCAGGGCCGCTGTTATGGGTTCTGTCATTAGGAGGTATGCTTGGTTAAAGGAACAAAGATGCTCCTTTACAACATGATACCTTGTGTGGTGTTAAGGCAGAAGAGGTGTTAAAGAAAATTGAGGACAAAGCTAAATCTATGCAAACGGTCAAGGATTTTTTACAGGTACAGCCACCTAGATTTAGCAGACACTGGCCTACAAAGAATTGGTCCTTTCCAGTCTCAGACCTCAAAGGGGCAGATCCAGACGCCCTAGAGGCAGATCACAGCCGCAAGGATCCTACAGGCCTAAGCAGTGGGGGTCTTCTACCTCCAAAGGTGGAGAAGACAAAGCACACAATCATACAGGAAACGGTCCCAATGACTTCCCCCTGCCTGCACCAAGCACTTAACTTTTGGCAGCACCCTTAGGGGGAAAACTAGAACTTTTTTCACAAAATTGGCACATTATAACCCAGGACAAATGGGTTCTAGACAGTGTCACAAGGCTACAAGTTTCATTTCCATACCTTGCCAAGGGCAAATAGTTGGCCAGACCTGCCAAAAAATCAATGGGCAGAGGCTCAGAAACAAGTTGCAGCTCTCATGGACATGAGAGCTATTCAACAAGTGCCACAGGAAGAGCAGGGACAAGGATTTTACTCAAGACTGTTCTTGGTACCCAGAAAGGACAAAGCATGGAGACCAATACTGGACCTATCTATTCTAAACACTTTCCTGGATATACCAAAATTCAAGATGACCTTACAACAGCTTCTGCCCATGCTGGGCAGCAAGGCTTGGCTCGTGACTTTAGACCTAAAAGAGGCATACCTGCATGTCCCAATCAGACAATCATGCAGAAGATGCCTCAGATTCAAGGCTGGTTCAAAGCATTACCAATTCTCTGCACTGCCCTTTGGCTTATCTACTGCACCCAGGGTCTTCACAAAGTGCCTGGCACCAGTAATTGCTTACTGCAGACAAAGAGGAATGCAAATATATCCTTACTTGGACGACTGCCTCATACAAGCAGAGAACAAGGACATTTTACTACAGCATTTGACGTTTGTGATAAGACTTTTAACATGCCTAGGGTACACAGTCAACAAAAAAATCAAAACTAGTACCCCCTCAAGAGATGATATTCCTGGGTGCAAGCTTAAATACAACTGCCCAGATGGCTTATCTCACTCCAGACAAAGAAAACTGACTACCTATTTCAAGGAAATGGCAACAAAGGCCCAGTTATCTGCAAGAAAAATTCTGCAGGCTTTGGGCTTCATGGGATCCTGCATCTTACTAAATCCCTATGCAAGACTGCATATGAGGAAAATTCAATGGTACCTAAAAAGTGTCTGGACACAACATTGCCACAGTCTAGAAAGAATGATTACTTTAATTCCCTGCCTGCAACAGGAATTTCGATGGTGGGCAAAGGCTCGTCACCAAAACATGGGACAGCCATTCTCACTACCCCCAGCCAGGCAGAACCTAATGACGGATGTTTCATATTATGCCTGGGAGGGGCACACATGGCAGGAAGAGGCATTCAGGGCACTTGGTCCTCAAACCAAAAGCATCTACATATCAATCAGAGAGATGCTAGCTGTTCAAAATGCCTTGACAGCCTTCAAGGACCTACTTCATCCGGGACAACTACTGATAGACAGACAACACCACGGTCATGTGGTACATAAGCAGGGGGGCACTCATTCTTATCCCCTGTGCAGACGAGCCATGGCTTTATGGGACACAGCATTGACTTACCAAGTTCATCTGCAGGCACAATTCCTGCCAGGAAAGGACAATACTTTGGCAGACGAACTAAGCAGAAACCTCCTGGATCCCCACGAGTGGCACCTGGATCCACAAGTCTTCAGCATGATAACAAAGAAATGGGGAAGCACGGACATAGATCTATTTGCCTCCCCTCAAAACAATCAACTAAAAAGATTCTGCACAAGGACTTATCACAGACAAGCTTGGAAAGTGGACGCCTTATCTTTCAACTGGACAAATGTATCAGTATATGCCTTTCCTCCACTGCCTCTCCTCCCCAAGGTGCTCCTAAAGGTCAGGCAGGAGAAAACAAAAATTATTCTGATTGCCCCAGACTGGGCACGCCAGTACTGGTATCCAATCTTAAGCAACTTGTCCCAATGCCCAGCCTGGACCTTGCCTCAAATACCTCATCTACTGTCCCAGCAAAACAGTCAGATTCTGCACAGCCAACTCAGGACCCTAAACCTGGCAGCATGGCGGATAATGTAGCCATACAAACCACACCTCTCAGTAAAGCTGTGATGGATGTCATTTTAGAAGCCAGAAGGCCTAGTACTAGAAAATCCTATGCTGGGAAATGGAAGAGATTTTGCGCTTGGAACCAAGCTCAAGGAACTGATACAGCTGTCCCAAATATTCCTCAGATTTTGTAATACTTAACTGAGATGCTGGACAAAGGCCTATCTTTTTCATCAATAAAAATCCATGCCTCTGCCATTTACAATACAGAGCCACCACTCTTTTCTCATCCTTTATTAAGGCAGTACCTCAGAGGAGCCAAAAACTTAAGGCCTCCAAGGAGAACGCCAATACCTGCATGGGACCTCAATTGTGTCCTGGAAAAACTCACCTTGCCTCCTTTTGAGCCAGCTGCTACTGCGGATATAAAGTACTTTTCTTGGAAAACAGCTCTGCTCCTAGCAATAACTTATGCAAGATGGGTTTCAGAGCTACAGGCTCTCATGGCTGTGGAACCCTTTATCATTTTTTATCCAGACAGGGTCTCTGAGAACAAACCCTAAATTTATGCCTAAGGTGGGTATGCAGTGTAGCCCTTAACCAAACAATTCATTTGCCAACTTTTTATCCAAATCCAAAGAACAAGGGGGAGAAAATTCTGCATTCTTTGGACGTACACAAACAACTTGGATTCTGCTTGGACAAAACTAAAGTTTTCAGAAAGACAGAGCAATTACTAGTAGCATATGCCACAGCATCACAAGGAAAGGCGATCTCCAAGCAGACTTTCGAAGTGGATAGAACACTGCATTCGTTTCTGCTACTCACAGCATGGCAAACCAGTGCCTAAGGACATTAGGCCACATTCTACCAGAGCTGCAGCCACTTCTGCAGCCTTTCTCAGAGGAGTACCAATCCAAAGACATTTTAGAGGCTACTACTTGGAGTTCAGTGCATACCTTTACAAAACATTACAATCTGCCTCTTTACTCTAAATCCAGGGCAGGCTTTGCCACTGCAGTTCTGCAGGGCCTCATAGCCGCTCCTAATGCTGTTTAGCTCCAGCCACCCAACCATAGCTTTGGGACTCAACCCAAGTGTAATGACTGCAACAGTGAAACATGAAGAACATAGTACAGTTGTGCACACTTACCGTAAATGTAGATGTTCGAGTGTATTCTCTGTTGCAGTCCAGGTTGCCCACCCGCCATCTCTTCCTTATTTTTGCTGGAACTTATCTTTACTTCTCTAATCTACACAACCTAGGTGGTGTATTTGCTTATAGATGAAAGTAAAGCTGATTTTGGTGCATGTATGTTTTATTTACATACTTTTAGCCTACCCTTTTGGGGGCACCTGACATCTGGGGCAAGAAAAACTGAATAAAATGGCGTCTGCTGCATCTTTTTTTTATACCTCTGACGAACTAACATCAGGGAAGAGGCAACAGCAACCTAAGCAGGACCCAAGTCTTTGGAATTCAGGCCGACTGAGGGCAACCTGCCAGCAGGATAACCCAAGTGTTAATGACTGCAACAGTGAATACACTCTAACATCTACGTTTATGGTAAGTGTACACAACTGTACTTTCTCTGTTCACCTGTGAGAGAGGGGAGCTTTGAGCAGCCTATCTGTCCCTGGAGGAGTGGTTTCAGGCCAGAAATTAGTAGTTTATTGGCCATTTGGGCTAATTTCTATCTTTCATTTCCCCATTATAAATACTGTATTTGCCTGGTTTTGCGCGCCAGGTAGCTAGGGTAAAACTATTCCCGGCTCCACAAAGTCTCCTCTTCAATTTTTTCCTTGGAACTAGACAAACTTTAAACTTAAGCACTCAAGCCATTCATTTCTCAGCCCGGCACTTAAAACTTATAGCAAGCCGTTACAAACCCTAGCGCTAGACCCTCCTGTACTTTACAGAAGGAC
Organism: Protopterus annectens; assembly: GCF_019279795.1. Classification (NCBI taxonomy): domain Eukaryota; kingdom Metazoa; phylum Chordata; order Ceratodontiformes; family Protopteridae; genus Protopterus; species Protopterus annectens. The sequence continues at coordinate 1,402,359,581 of NC_056731.1, forward strand.
CAGGTTCTGTATTCGACCTTACCAGCCATCCAGTAAAACAGTTCACTGTACCTATCCAGGCATGTCCAAAGGGCAGTTTCAGGTGTACTCTCCAGTCCAACTGGTGAATCTGGGCAATTTGAGGCAATGTTACAACTGCCTCATGTACACAGACAACCCCCTCCTCCTACCACCAAACACTAATACATGCGAGAGATGCAATTTTACAGCCAAACTGGAGGCTAAGCTCTCTCGACCCAAGACTGGATCACAATCAAGAGGAGAAGGAAAGTATAGCATCACACCACCAGTCTCGCATAGACCCATTAAAGCAGCACATGCAAAAAACACACACAAATACATGAAAACCTATTCTGATGCTCTAAATAAAAATCTGCAAAACCAACCGAGACTTCCAAAGCAAACATCCAAGCAACCTCCACCCCCCCAACACAAACCATAAAGCACATACTTCACAAAACTAGTGTGCCATGCAATCTCAGCCCTTAAGGCAAATTAACATACCCAACATACTAGTAATAGGTGACTATAGTCAGGCACACTGACGTCCCACTCACTAGGCTGAATAAGGAGAAGGTTGCTGTTAGCTGCCTGTTGGGTGCCAGGATCCGCCACACAACACAAGCACTCAGGTCACTCAGGAACAAGTACAAATATGACTGTCGTTGTTCATGTTGGTGTGAATGACCTGAGCCGTACTTCCCTGGACTACATGAAGAGACATGGAAGAGCTCTCTGGTCACGTAGCCCAGGCTGGTATGACCCTGACCCTGAGTAGCATCATGCACTCGCCAAGAATGATGCCACGCCACTGTATTCTCGATTTCAACAATTGGCTAAGTTTCTGGTGTCATTCAAAGGGGATCCAGTGTCTGTCCGCCTGGGATGACATGCTCTACAAGCCATGCTGCTTCGCTAGAGACAGCTTGCACCTGTCACCCTTAGGTTTTTGATTACTGGCTAAGGTTCTTGCCACCCCCATAGTGCCTTTTTTTAGGCAAGGCTCAAAAGACAAACCCACCGCCGTAAATAGCACAAGTAACAAAAAACTGAGGGTAATGCTACTCAGTGCCATAAGTTTAAACCTCAAAATACACTCACTCGAGGCACTCCTCAGTATGGAGAAAATCTATATATGTGCAGTAACAGAAACATGGTTTAAGGCTCCTGAGAGCACCCCAGCACTGCCAGGCTACAATTCATACCATACATTTCGGCCACAGAACCCAAACCGAAATACAAAAGGTGGGGGCGTATCAATATTCATCAAGGATACCCACACCTCCAGGTTAGTAGCACAGCACAATGCTTCAGAGATCATCCATGTGCAACTAGCAACGGGCAAAACTGCAATTCAAATTGTAGCTTGCTACAGATCACCCACCATGTCCCAGGACCCCCATTCCGCGTTTCTGGAAACACTGAGAAATCTAAAGGTCCTGCCAAACACCCCAATATTGGGTGATTTCAGTTACCCAAACATTAACTGGGAGATCTACTAGAGTACCAACTCCCTTGCCCAACATTTCCTAGAATTTATAAACTAAAATGCCCTGGTTCAAGTGGTCAACACTCCCACCAGAGGTGACAGCATATTGGACCTGGTCATCGCCAACATGGGCGACCGGTGTTCCACACCGGAGGTCAACCCCTCGCTGGTTAGATCAGACCATAAACCACTTTAGATATCCACATTCCGCCCCCACCCCCGGACAAGAAAACCACCGTGAAAAACTTTTCAAAAGCAAACTTCACGCTACTTAAGACTGTGGTGTTAAGTTTCAAAGCCCCCATGCTTGAAGGAGAACGCTGTCCAGGCTGCAAAGTCCTTTACTAATGCATTTTACGGGCACCTACAAGAATGCATGGATCATGCCATCCCAAGCAAAATAGAGACTCACTCCTCCAAGAAAAGGAAACCAGTCTGATGGACTCCTGCCATTAACAAGATATACAACAGAAGGAGGAAACTAGTACAGAAAAGAGTAAAATCTCGAGAAGGGAAGACCTCCCTGAACAGAATCAGCAAGAAACTACGATCCCTCATAAAATCACCCAAGGCAAGCTTTGAAAGAAAAATTGCCAAGGACTCCAAAGATAGCCACACGGCATTCTTTAGCTATGTCAAGAATCTGTGTCAATGCTCAGATCTGCTCGGAGTTGGTGCAGAATGGCACAAAATAAACTGAACCGACCGATATCGCCAACATCCTGGTAGACAGGTGCAGCGCAAACTTCACCCCCTCTCACCTCCAAAAGGGCCCATAACCATACCAGAAGAATGTAGAGTCCTTGAAATCAGACACTCAGGTTAAAACAGCCCTATCCAAAGCCAAAAACACAGCATCAGTGGGACCGGATGCTGTCCCAGGCTGCGTCCTACACGAGCTCAAAGACGAACTAACACCTCACCTAAACACACTGTTCATACCCCTCCTCTCCACAGGCTACGTACCCATCGAGTGGCGCACAGCAACGGCTATTCCGCTTCACAACGGTGGTGCCATAACAGACCCCGGGAACTATTGCCCTGTAAGCATGATTAGCTTGGTCTGCAAGGCTATGAAGCACATCATCATGAAACTCATTAACAGAGACATTGGGAACCTCCAAACACTAGACCCTACCCAGTTCGACTTTAAGGGCAGATCATACCTCCTAAATCTGGTGGACTTCTTTGAGACAATTACCAAGGCTATAGATGAGGGAAAGGTGGTACACATAGCCTACTTAGACCCCGCTAAGGCCTTCGACACCATTCCCCATTCTGGTATAGACAAGCTCACCAGCCTGAACTTAAATCCCTATGTCTTAAGATGGGTTGCCAACTGGCTCACGGACAGAACCCACATGGTGCGAGTTGCAGGAGCTAGGTCCGACTCTAAACCGGTTACAAGTGGCGTTCCCCAGGGCTCAGTCCTAAGACCCCTCCTGTTCGGCATATACTTCTCAGAGGTCAGGCAAGCACAGGAGGACTATGGCTGACCAAGTTCGCAGACGACTGCAAACTAGGGGCTAAAATTGACTCTCCGGCTGACACAGACATCCTCCAAAAAGGTCTCACTGAGACGGATACCTGGTGTCAAAGTCATGGCCTCAAGCTGAATGCCAAAACGTGCATAGTCATCCTCTTTGGAAAAAACAAAAGTACCCACAAACTACCACATAGGTGGTAGTCTCCTAAATACGGAAGATGTAATAAGAGATCTGGGGACCTAAGTAGATAGCAATCTCACCTTTGATAATCACATTGCCAAAGTGGTTAGAAAATCCTTGTACGTGGCCCACCTAATCATAAAAGGGTTTGCATCCAGATTAAAAGAGGTTCTTGTGCCCCTCTACTCATCACTCGTCAGACCCATCATAGAGTACAATGCCCCATTTGGGGTGTACCTTACAAGACACCGGCAACAGCTGGAAAGACCACAGAAGTACCTCACCAAGAAGATCACTGGCCTCAAACAGATGCCATATGCAGCTCGACTGAAGAAACTACAGCTGTACTGTTGCATACCGCCTACTCAGAGGTGATCTCTGCGTGACATACAAGGCCATGTCCAACCCAGAATTGATGGACATGCTCCACCTAAAGAAAACCTTATCCCCTCAAGCCACACGCTCTAGGGATCTAAACCTCACCACAACAATAAATAGGATGTGCTGGAGGGATAGATTTCTGTCCCAGAGACTTCCCATGCTTTGGAACAAGATCCCAATCTACATTAGGCAGAGCTCCTCGCTAACACACTTCAAAAGAAACCTTGCCGAGTGGATGGGAAACAAAGTTTACCTGTGGGATCACTTCAGTGGCTCTGCTGGACAGAGGCACAGGGAACTAATCTACGGGGGGTGGCGAAAGCCAGCACATTCTGGCTAGGCTTATAAATGCCTTCGGGCAAATAGCCTAGTACCTACCCATGAAAAGCATTAGGTAACTAAGATTTTAGGACTCTACCTGTTTTTAGTTCTGCCGTAGTTTGAGAAACTGTCTACAGTGCTATTAATTTACAAAGGACAAAACTAACTAGTTTACTGTTTTCAACAGCTTTAATGGCCAACAGAAGTTAGTTTTGTTTGGCTCCGGGAAACTGCTTAAAGAAATTCCACCTTTGGATCTCAGAATAGTGTTTCATTGCATTTTTATTCAGAGATATTGTTTTATTTATGTTGTTCCATTTGTTAATAGGAAAGTCTGAATGGACAAACAAGCCCCTTTTCAGAGGAGGCCCGGGGAGAAAAGCTCCACAAGAAATTGTAGTACGTAATCTAGGGAGTACTTGGGTAACATTTACAGTAGTGCTATACAGTATACAATATATAAAATGCTTAGGTGGTAGTAGCAACATTACATTCGAAGTGAGGATAACTAAAGCAGGTTGTAAAATAAGTATATTTTATAGCAACAGCACTGGGTGAAATTTAGTACTATATTAGCTTAGATGCAATTGTTCTGCGGTGGTGGTGCTGCGGTGGCATTGTCGCCTCACAGTAAAACATCCTGTTCGATTCTCAGCTAGAGCGTCTTCTGTGTGGAGACATGCGGGATTGGGCGTACCTTCGTTGAAGGATGTGCATCAGGGCTGGCAACTCTGCATGTAAAAATCTACTGCCAATCATTAGCGGACCAGAGTTCCGCTGTGGCGACCCCTAACCAGGAAAAGCCGAAAGAGACAAAAAATTAGGTTAGATATAATTGTATGCATTTTTGCATAAGAGTAGAAGACAGGAAAAAAAGGTGTCACTAACATGTGTATAATGCAGTAGTTTAGAAATTTAGCCTGGGGAATAGCCGGGTGATAGTCAGGAATCGAGCAGGAACAGTTGATCTTAAATGGTTCACCATAAAAATGTCTGTAGTGGAGCCTGCTGTTCTTAATGCTCTTATGTCTTACTGACGTTCTAATTCGTAGAATTCATTTCAGGTCCCGTAGTGAGTCCTGATGTATGTAAGAAACCAAAAATAGACTTGACAGACCAATCACATGAGCTAGTGGGTCATATAAACTAAATAGTTTTTGGTCAATACAGTTAAAGTGCTTTTGTCCAAAGGACTTAATCAGGACTAAACAGTAAATTTAATTCAATGTTCAAGTCTAACACTAGCTCGTGTGGTTGGTCTGTCTGCCTATTTTTGGTTCTCAGTTCTTTACTGACAATTTCACTTTATATATATATATATATATATATATATATATATATATATATATATAATGTATGGAAAATAAAGTGCTCAACTCTTATGTAAATGGAATGGCAGTAGTGAGTGTCAATCATATTGCACAGCCTCTAGAACATTTTGCTTGAATTACCCTGTTTTGCATTGATAGTTGATCTAACCTAGTCACAATAGTTGCAAGTCCACAGCAGAATAAAGCACGCTAAGAAAAACCTGCTTATTTTGTAGATCTTAAAATTGACAGACCTTCCCTCTTTAGTGGGTTCACTGCAATCACTGTAAACAAGGACCTTTAACTGGCACTAACAATATCGTGAGCAGTAGAAAGATTTTTTTTTTGTTCAGAAAGTTGTGAAATTTTATTTGCTTAAAAGTATATTACTTTTTTTGACTTCTAACGTTTATCCGTTAAGTAGCATATATACTGATGTTCTTCGTGTTTCACTGTTGCAGTCATTACACTTGGGTTATCCTGCTGGCAGGCTACCCTCAGTTGGCCTGAATTCCAAAGTCTAGGTCCAGCGTCGGTTGCCGTCGCCTCTTCCCTGACGTCAGTGCGCCAGGGGTATAAAAGATGCAGCAGACGCCATTTTCTTCAGTCTTTCTTGCCACGTGGTGCCCGAAGCAGGAGCAGTTCACAAGTGCCGGTCAGCCGACTCCTGAGATTTTCGTGTGCGAATTTCAGATCCGAAGTCTTCATTAAAAGCGAAGTACCCCATTGGGGAAACATTTTTTTCTTGCTCCAGAACGATGTCAGAAAAAGTTAATAAGTTCTCTTGTACCAGAGTTAACTATTTGGACATAACCATAATCAAGAATGATTTGAATAAGATCACAACCTCCTTATATAGAAAACCTTGTTGGAGGAATGGGATACTCCATCATGAGAGTATGCATCCTAGATATATCTTTCCCAATGTAGTAAAAAACCAGATGGCTAGAGTTGTTAGATTATGTAATAATGTTGATGATGGCAACTGTCTTTTGGATTTTCAAGCGAAATGCTTTGTGAATAGGGGATACCCTTTTCAACTAGTAATGAACTATAGAAATAATGCTATCTCTACCCAGGGAATAAACTCCGAGAAACAGTTTCATGGGCATTATACCAGAGCTGCTAGAAACATGGTACAATATGACCTGAGATATACTAATGATGTAAGGTACATAAAAGATATTTTGCATAAAAACTGGAAGTTACTCAGCATGAATAGAGATTTGTTGAAAATTGTAGGGGAGAAACCGAGTTTTAGATACAGCAACTGCCTAAATTTGAAAAGGCTGCTGTGTAAGGAGAAAATGAAAATTGTACCTACTGATTTAAGAGTGCAGTTCAAGCAGGGTACCTTTCCCTGCATGAAATGTTGTACCTGCAAGTTTATCACGTCTGATCAGAAGTATGAAAATATAGAGTTAGGTATGGTGTTTACACCGAATTTCTATGCCACTTGTGACACTACCAATGTTGTCTACCTGGCCACATGCGAAGGCTGTGAAGCCTATTATGTGGGAATGACCACACGTAGACTTAAGGACCGGGTCTACAACCATATATATGACATAAGAAAAGCAAATACTAACAATGTCTTAGCTAGACATTGTCAATCATTCCCGACGCATGTTTTTAAGTTTAGGGTTTTGCAGATTCTATATTCTAATAGGAGGGAAGGGGATGTATTAGGAACACTTGAGTTGAATGAGTTAAAGTGGATTCTAACCCTCAGGGCGCATGTAGAACCTGGCCTGAACTCGGCTCTCAGCATTAGATCTGCACTTCTATGAACAACCACTGATGTTCTATTTACATTATGACTTTCTTGTCCTCAGCCTCTTTCCTTTTTCCTCTCCCTTTTCCTTCCAACATGGGACACAGCATTGACCTACCAAGTGCATCTGCAGGCACAATTCCTGCCAGGAAAGATCAATACTCTGGCAGACTAAGCAGAAACCTCATGGATCCACAGGTCTTCAGCAAGATAAGGAAATGGGGATGCCCGGATATAGATCTATTTGCCTCCCCTCACAACTACCAACTAAAAAGATTCTGCACAAGGACTTATCACAGACAAGCATGGAAAGTGGACGCCCTGTCTTTCAGCTGGAAAAGCTTAGCAGTATATGGCTTTCCTCCACTGCCTCTCCTTCCCAAGGTACTCCTAAAGGTCAGACAAGAGAAGCCAAAGATGATACTGATAGCCCCAGACTGGCCCCACCAGTACTGGTATCCAATCCTAAGGAACTTGTCTCAATGCCCGGCTTGGACTTTGCCTCAAATACCTCCTCTACTATCCCAACAAAACAGTCATATCCTGCACAGCCAACTAAAGACCTTAAATCTGGCAGCAAGGCGGATAATGTAGTCATACAAAATGCACCTCTCACTAAAGCGCTGTGATGGATGTCATTTTGGAGGCCAGAAGGCCTAGTACCAGAAAGTCTTACGCAGGAAAATTGAAGAGATTCTGTGCTTGGAACCAGGCACAAGGGATTGACACAGCTGTACCAAATATTTCTCAGATTTTGCAATACTTAACTGAGATGCTGGACAAAGGCCTATCCTTTTCATCAGAATTCATGCCTCTGCCATTTTGGCTCATTACAATGCAGAGCCACCAATCTTTACTTGTGTAAAATCCATTGCATCTTCCAAGATGTTAATCATCATTCCTTCTGGAAGGTGAATTCTTATTTTTGCTGGAAATAAGATTTGTGCCTTAATATTCTTTTTATTTAAGCTTTTAACAAGTGGCACACATTTTTCTTTTGGACATCACCTAATGTAGAACAGTTATTGTCAAATCCTATAGTATTTCCTTTAATTATAACTGGGTAATTAGTCCATGCAGCTTTTAAGACTAAATTCTTATCTTGACTTGTGAAAAATCTTGTGATCACGGACGTTGGTGATGGTGTCTTTCTTTTTATTTTTTTAAGGTGACTTATAAAGTGGTCTATGTGCCCTTTCGATACCAAAAGAAAAAGCTTCATGCAGCTTCAAAGTTTTAGGTAGCCAGTTTTTAAGGAATTGAATCATGTGGTTTCCCTCTTTTTCCGGAATCCTGTAAATCCTGATATATTATTCATTCTAGATCTGTTCTTCAAGTCTTTTATCCCAGAATAAGTTGATGATCTTAGTGTTTCACTGTTGTGGTTATCACATTTGGGTTATCCCTGCCAGGGTAGAGCTTGGCCGGCCCAAATACTAGAGACTTAGTATTTCTGTGTCAGTTACTGTCGCTTGAGGACTGACGTTAGGTTACCAGTAGTATAAAGTAAGGCAGTCGATGCCATTACATCAGTTTTTCTTGCCGTGGAGCCCGAAACAGAAGTAGTTCGCACGAGTGCCGATCGGCTGCTACCTCAGTTTCGTCTACTGAATTGAAGTTGAAGTCTTCTAAAGCTAAGTACCCCATTGGAGATCCTTTTTTTTCTTGAACTAACCAATGTCAGAAAAAGTTAATTCTCACCTGTGGAAAACAATTACCACACTGAGACTTACACTCCTACTGCGTCACTTGAGACCCAAACCACAACATCCCTCTTGGTCGCTTCTGTGCTTTGTTCAACGCCAGAACTATCTGTTGTCGGGCCTTTATTGTAGCCAGATATTTTCACTTAGTCCTCTAATTCCGATAAGTCTTTGGTAAGCCATCCGACAGCAGATCTTCCATAAAAATGTAAAGATAAATGCAGACACCGGACAGGTCCAAACCTACCGACGACGCTACCGTTAAGCTAGTAGTCAGTTCTCATGTCCTCAGGCACTTTCGCAGCCACTGATGCCCGCTTCTGTTGATTCGCAGTCCGGTATGCCGCAAAACTCTTAATCGACTAAGGATCCTGAAGTCGTCTCAACCTTGTATGGGTCCGGAGCCACTGAGCAGGCACTGGCTTCCGAGGAAGCCCTTCACACTACCGAATCTCGACACAGACATCTTTTGTGACTGCCATTCTTTATAAAACTACCAAGGTTCTTAGGCCCAGGGTACGAACCATACCCAAGAAACTGACCCCACTCTCAGGCGCATGCTACCTTGCCTCAGTCTCAAATGCTTAAAATGGCGGAAGACCTTATGCTGATCAGGGGAAGCCAAGCCACCCCCTCCAAAAGGAAAAGAGATCTGTCCCCTGTAGTTCTGTCTGAACAAGAGTCAGATGAATCTGATGGAATCTGAATATGAGGACTTGCAACCCCTTTCCACTTAAGAGGATTATGATGCAGAGGATTCCATTCCTTCAGCCTCTCCCCAAGAGGATTTTTCCTTTGGGGAAACCCTGTATACCTTAAGGGAGCATTTCCAATGGGAGAGTCAGAACTGCCCTCAGTCTAAAAAGAGACTCTGGGAATTCCTGGATCTTCCACAACAGACTTTTGCCCCCCCCAGTCCTGGATGTTGTGGAGGATGTTTTCCACGAATCCAGCTAGACTCCTGACTCCCTTCCTCCTGCTCCCAGTAAACCAGACAGGTACTGTAGAGTCCCTGACCCCCCACAAATATCTTTTTAAAAATCCTACAGCTGACCCTGAGGTCATTTCTCAAGGGCCAAAAGGGATTAAAGCAACCTCTAAGAATCCCACCCCCTCAGACAGAGATTCTTGAGCTTTGGACAGATGGGGTAAGAAAGTATACACCTCAAGCTACTCTTGCCATCCGGGCACTAAATTGTCAGTTCCATATGCTGAACTTTCAGCAACATACCCTGGAACACCTTAAACAGAAAATGTCTTCTTTTCCTGCTCAAGTAACTAAACACACCTTGCACTGTGGTTTTGACTCCCTAGAAGCTTCTTGCAGGCCAGCAGTCACTGGATCTGTCATTAGAAGGCATGCATGGCTTAAGGAACACCTCTGCCAGATCATGTCAAATCTAAATTGTTGGATGCTCCCTCGCACAAAAATCATTTATTTGGCACTAAGGCAGAAGAAGTCTTAAAGATTGAAGAAAAAGCAAAATCTATGCAAACAGTTAAGGAGTTGTTGCAGGTCCAGGCCCGTAGGTTCAGCAGACATTGTCCCTCCAAACACTGGTCCTTTACTGCTCCCAGTAAGCCAGCCCAGCTTAGGCCCTGTGGAAGCAGAACCCCCAGACTGCATCCCCAGGGAATGCAGAGATCTAAGCAGTGGACTACTACACTTCAAAATCAGGGAGTTCTAAGCCACCCCGTTATGGTAAAAATAACTCCTCTTCCACCCCCTCACTCTGCCCACCTTCACTTATCCCTAGGAGGAAAACTCTCCTTTCACTCAAGCACCTTGGGCCACCATTACCAAGGACAAATGCGTCTCAGGGATACAAATTTTCCTTCCACACCCTACCAACCCCAAAAGGCTTCCCAGATCTACCACCAAATCCATGGGCAGAGGCTCAAAAGCAAATCCTTTCCCTGCTCTCTGAGTGCAGTAGAGCACGTTCCTGCAGAACAGATAGGCCAAGGTTTCTACTCCAGACTTTTTCCTGGTGCGTAGAAAAGAGGGCACCTGGTGCCCCATCCACAATCTATCCATTCTCAACACCTTCCTGGTGATACCAAAATTCAAAATGCTCACCCTACAGCAGCTGCTACCCATGCTCTCCAAGGATACTTGGCTAGCCACCCTAGATCTAAAAGAGGCCTACCTCCACATTCCTATCGGGGAGTCGTACAAGAAATATCTTCGCTTCAGGGCAGGATCTCAACACTTTTTCAGTTCTCTGTGCTTCCCTTTGGCTTATCTACTGCTCCCAGAGTTTTCACAGAATGTCTGGCTCCGTCCATTGCCTTTTGCAGACAAAGAAATATTCAGATTTACCCATACTTGGACAACTGCCTTATTTAGGCAGACAGCCAGGAGAAGCTGCTCAAGCACCTGGCCTTTGTAAAGACCCTACTAACCTCCTTAGGGTACACAATCGATGAAAAGAAATCCAAAGAGGTGCCAACCCAAACGATAATCTTCCTGGGAGCAAGTCTGGACACAGCTTCCCAGATGGCGTACTTTACTCCAGAGAATCAAATTTTCCTAACGGCCTACTTCTGTCAGCTAGCCACCAGGCCCCAGCTAACTACAAGGAAGTTTCTACAAGCTCTGGGGTTCATGGCATCTTGCATACTACTCATTCCATATGCCAGACTGCATATGAGGAAACATCAGTGGTACCTAAAGAGCCTTTGGTGCCAACACTGTCAAGACCTGGAAACTCTTCTACCTATAATTCCTTGCCTCAGAAAAGTTTTTTTTTGGGCCACAGCATGCTCCCACAACAGGGGAATGCCTTTCTCCCCACCCCCTGCCTCCAAGACTTTCACCATAGATGCATCAGACTACATTTGGGGTGCACACCTGGACGGCAGGTGCATACAGGGCCTATGGAGCCCACAGCAAATCCGCCTGCACATCAGTCAAAAAGAGATGATAGCTGTGCAGCACACCTTGATAGCTTTTAAGCCCTTTCTCTCTCCAGGGGCTTTCCTGATCAAAACAGGCAAACGCCACTGTGATGTGGTACATAAACAAGCAGGAGGGACTCGCACTTAACCTCTATGCAGGCTGGCCATAACCGCCTCTGCCATGCAACTACACCTGTTTGCACAATTCCTACCAGGCTGTCTCAACTCTCTGGCAGACCAATTAAGCAGAAATCTTCTGGACCCACACGAGTGGCAACTCAACAGAAGTACTTTCACTGTAATAACTCAGAAATGGGGAATTCCGAAGACGGACCTCTTTGCCTCCCACACCAACCATCAGCTCGGCAAGTTCTGCACCAGGGAGCATCACTGCATGACTTGGAGAGTGTTTGCCCTGTCCTTACCCTGGGTCAGTCTGTCGGTCTGTGCTTTTCCTCCCCTACCTCTTATCCCCAGGTTACTGCTCAAGATAAGGGAGGAAAAAACAAAGACCATTCTTACAGCTCCAGACTAGCCCCACCAGCACTGGTACTCCTTGCTCCGCAGCCTGTCCTTGCTACCCCCATGGCATCTTCCTCATATTCTAAACCTTGTGACCCAGAGGGGAAGGGGAGTTCTTGCATCCCCAATTGCAGATGCTCAGTTTGGCAGCTTGGCTTATTCCCTAACCCTGAACCAATCTACCAACCTCAGGAAACAGGTTCTGGATGTTATCCATGAGGCCAGACGTCCTAGCACCAGAAAGTCTTATGCTGATAAATAGAAAAGGTTCTGCACCTGGATCCAGGCTAAGGGAGCCAATACAGCACAGCCCTCCCTCCCATCTTGGATTACTTAGCTGACCTACTACACAGTGGCCTCTTTCTCTTCTATAAAAATGCATGCCTCTGCTATTTCTGCTCATTTTCCCACTGAGCAGCCCCTTTTCTCACACCCTCTGATCAAACAGTTCCTAAAAGAGGCTGTTAACTTGAGGCCACCCAGAAGGAAACAAACACCAGCTTGGGACCTTAACTTTGTATTGGAAAAGCTCACCATGTCCCCTTTTGAACCAGCTTCTGCAGAGCTAAAATTTCTTTCCTGGAAGATAGCATTCCTTTTAGCTATCACGTCAGCCAGGAGTCTCTCTGAGCTGCAAGCACTCATGGCTGTGGAACCCTTCATCATCTTTCATGCAGACATGGTATCCCTCAGAACTAACCCATCCTTTATGCCCAATGTGTGGTGTCCATTGTGGCTCTCAACCAATCCATTCATTTGCCCACCTTTTTTCCTAATCCCCAGAACAAGGGGGAAAGGATTCTTCACACTTTAGATGTGCACAGACAGTTCAGATTCTATTTAGACAGGACTAAATCTTTCAGAAAGTCTGATCAATTGCTGGTTAGCTTTGCTACAGGGGCAGAAGGCAAAGCCATCTCCAAACTATTTCCAAATGGATAGCACACTGCATCCATTGCTGCTACAAACAGCATGAATAGCCTCCCCCCTAGGCAGTCAGGACACACTCCACCAGAGCAGCCTCCACCTCTGCAGCTTTCCTCAGAGGAGTCCCCATCAGGGACATTCTGAAGGCTGCCACCTGGACATCTGTTCACACTTTTACCAAGCATTACGACCTGCCTGTCTTCTCCAAATCCAGGGCAGGGTTTGCCTCTGCAGTCTTGCAGGGCATCCTAGCCAGCCCCTAGTTTCATTGACTGCCTCCACCCTTTTCCTCAGCTTTGGAAATAAACCCAAATGTGATGACTGCAACAGTGAAACACGAAGAACATAGTACAGTTGTGTACACTTATCTGTAAATTTTCTAGTGTATTCACTGTTGCAGTCTTTATTTTCCCCCTTCACCCCCCTTGTCTTCTATCTCCTTTTATTACCTTTATAACTTGTTGCTCTCCTTTCCTTTCAAGGAACATATTGCTATTTATTTTCCACTGGTGGCGTTTCTTCCGCCAGACCCTGGCCACCTAGTTGGGGGCTCCCGACAGATTAGGGCAAGAAAAAATGATATAATGGTGTCTGCTGCCTTATTTTATACTACTGATGACCTGACGTCAGTCCTCAAGCGACAGCAACCGATGCAGAAATACTAAGTCTCTGGTATTCGGGCCGGCCGAGGGCTACCCTGGCAGGGATAACCCAAATGTGATGACTGCAACAGTGAATGCACTCTAACGTCTACATTTATGGTAAGTGTACACAACTGTACTTTGTTTCAGAAGAAATTCAATGTTCTTATTTTCAAGTAATCTTCCATCAAAGTCAGACATTGCCTCTTTTATATTAAAGATTTGTGGTTGAGGATCATTCAGCACTACAACTTTTTTATGTTCCTCTTTGAAATTGTCAGTTTTGTGTTTTCTAATTTATCTCCCTTTACAGATATCTTTCTGATGTTACTTACTGTAGTCCGTATGTCTTTTTTTATAGTATAGTTCTGTACACTGGGCTTAGTGGCTCATCTCTTCTGAGACTATTAGATGTTCTTCATGTTTCACTGTTGCAGTCATCACACATTATCTGCCAGCAGGTAGCCCTCAGTCGGCCCGAATACCAGAGACTTAATATTTCTGCGTAGGTTGCTGTCTCTCCAGGACTGCAGTCAGGTCGTCAGGGGTATAAAAGCAGGCAGCCGACGCCATTACCCCAGTCTTTCTTGCCAAGGAGCCCAAAGCAGTAGCAGTTCGCACGAGTGCTGGTTGGCTGCTACCTATATTTTTCGGTTACGAATTGAATCATCTTGAAGTCTTCTAGAGCTAAGTACCCCGTTGGGATCCTTTTTTCTTGCTCTAACTGATGTCAGAAAAAGTTAACAATTGTCTTTCCTATGGATAGCAAATACCACACTGAGATTTTCATTCTTACTGCGTCACTTGTTTAGGCCCAGACCACGACGTACCTCGCTGTCGGTTTTGTCCCTTGTTCAACACCCGAGCCATTCGTCGTCTGGCCCTTATTGTCTCTAATTACTTTAGTTCTTGATCTCCATATTCTGAAATGGCTTTGGTAAGCCATCTGACTACTGATATTCCGAAAAAAGTAAGGATGAAGACCGCATAGGTCCAAAACTGCAGATGATGCTTTCGTTAAGCTAGTCGCCAGTTCGCCGGTACTCAGGTGCTTTTGCAGCCCCTTATGCCCGCTTCTGTGGATTGGCAGGCCTCTACTGAGACCCATTCGGAGTCCGGAAGGCCGCAAGACTCTTCATAGACTATGGAACCTGCGGATGTCTCTACCTTGGATGCGTTTGGAGCCGCTGAGCAGGTACCGGCTTCTGAAGCAGTTATTCGCTCAACCGATGTTAGACTCAAACAGACTTCTTTTGTAACCAAAGCTACCAAGTTTCCTAGGCCCAGAGTACGCACTACACCTAGAAAAGACCAAAGCGCATGCACCTGCTCCCATGCCAGAAAAACAAATGCTTAGAATGGCTGAAGACCTTATTAGGCTGATTAGGGGAAGTCAGCCTTCCCCTGCTAAGAGACTGAGTCCAGTCCATTTCAGCTTCTACAGACCTGGAGTCCAATGACTCTGAAATTTCTGATTATGAAGACATGCCCTTATCTACTTACGAGGATTCAGATGCAGAGGAATCCATTCCCTCTACCTCCCTTCCAGAGGATTTTTCTTTTGGTGAAACCTTGCTTTTACCTTAAGAGAGCATTTCCACTGGGAATGCCAAGACTATCCTCAGTCCAAAAAGAGACTCAGGATTTCTATAGCTGCCTCAACACAGGCCCTTAGCAGTACCCCCCGTCCTGGATGTTGTGGATGATGTTTTTATGGAATCCAGTCTTATTCCAGATGCATTACTCCTGGCCCTTAAGAATCCCACCCCTTCAGACAGGGGTTCCAGAGCTTTGGACAGATGGGGTAAGAAGGTATATACCTCTGCAACTCTTGCTATTAGGGCATTGAATTGTCAGATTTACATGCTGAAGTACCAGCAACATATTATGGAAGTTATTAAACAAAAAGTGGCAACCTTTTCAGACTTTGCAGAAAATAAAGAATTGCAGGAGCTTATGCACTCTGCAAGCCAAGACAGCAAGCATACTTTCCGGAGTGGCTTTGACGCACTAGAAGCATCTTGCCAGGCAGCTGTCACTGGCTCTGTACTGAGAAGACATGCTTGGCTGAAGGAGCAGACCTTGCCAGACCATGTCAAATCAAAGTTACTAGACGCTCCTTTGAATAAGAACTGTTTGGCACCAAAGCAGAAGAGGTTCTTAAAAAGATGGAAGAAAAAGCTGTCTATGCACTGTTAAAGAATTCTTACAAGTGCAACCCTTTAGATTCAGTAGGCATTGCACTTCCAAACACTGTTTTTTTTTTTTTTCCAGCCCCCTCCAGGGCTTTTCAAACTAGACCCAGGGGAAACAGGCCACCCAGACATCAGTCTCAGGGTATGCAGAGATCTAAGCAATGGAGTGCCCCCACTCCTAAAGCAGGGAGTGGTAAGCCACCTCCTTAAGAAAAAGCTCACAATAACTTCTTTACTGCACTCCCCAGCCCTGCCCAATTGCTTGTGCCCTTAGGAGGAAAACTTGCCCTTCATGCAAAAAACTGGATATCCACTTAGGACCGGTGGGTCCTCAACATTCTATTACAGGGGTACAAATTAAATTTCCATTTACTGCCAACCCCAAGCGGGTTTCCAGACCTTTCTCCAAGCTAGTGGGCCGAGGCTCAAAACCAAGTACTTTCCCTGCTCAATGTCAGAGCTATTCAGCCGGTTCCAGTAGAACAGAGGGGTCAAGGATTCTACTCCAGACTCTTCCTGGTACTCAGGAATGAGGACTCTTGGTGCCCAATCTTGGATCTTTCTATTCTCAACACCTTTCTGCCCTCCTGATGGTACTAAAATTCAAAATGCTTACCCTGCAACAGCTTTTTCCTGGGCTAGCCAAGGATGCCTGATTAGTCACCCTAGACTTAAAAAAGCCTATCTGCATATCCCCATAAGGGGCAGGGTCTATGCATTATCAGTTCTCTGCACTTCCCTTTGGCTTATCTACTGTGCCCAGAGTATTCACAAAATGCCTGGATCCAGCCATTGCATACTGCAGGTGGAGAAATATCCAAATTTTACCCGTACTTGGATGACTGCCTGTTTCAGGCGGACAGTCAGGAATTGCTGCTGCAGCACCTGAAATTTGTGAAAAGCCTCCTCACTTCCGTGGAGTACACCATCAACGAAAATGAATCAAAATTGGTACCCAGTCAAAAGATTGTATTTTTGGGAGCAAGCTTGGACACAACTTCCCATATGACATTCCTCACCTCAGAAAAACAAGTCAATCTGACAGACTGCTACAAACAAATCGCCACCAGAACCCAGCTATCTGCAAGAAAAATACTGCAAGCTCTAGGGTTCATGGCCTCATGTATACTGCTGATTTCATATGCAAGACTGCATATGAGGAAACTCCAGTGGTACTCAAGTCTTTGCTGCCAACATTCTTAGGACCTGGAAACGGTCATTCCTATCATACCCTGTCTAAGGACAGAGTTTCTCTGGTGGGCAGAAGCATGCAACCACAACAAGGGACTGCCATTTACTGAACCCCCAAGCCACCCAGACCCTAACCACAGACGCATCAGACTATGCCTGGGAAGGGCACACATGGACGGAACGTGTTCAAGGTCACTGGAGCCCAAGTCAAATTTATCTGCACATCAACCAAAAAGAGCTGCTAGCTGTACAGAATGCTCTGATAGCTGTCCGATCCCTATTCTTTCCAGGACAACTGCTAATAAAAACAGACCACAGTTATGTGGTACATCAACAAGCAGGGGGGGGGGCATTCCTACCCACTCTGCAGGCTAGCCATGGCCCTGTGGAACATGGCCTTGGGCATTCAGATCCATCTGCAAGCTTAATTCCTGCCAGGCAAACCAATCTTACTGGCAGATGACTTAAGTCAAACCACCTAGACCCACACAAGTAGCAATTGGAGCACAGCACTTTCAACCTTCTGATCCAGAAATGGGGACCCAGAGGTGGCTCTCTTTGCCTCCCCCTACAACCACCAGCTCAGCAAATGCTGCACCAGGAATCCTCACAGCAGGGCCTGGAAAGTGGATGCCCTATCTTTTCAGTGGCTAAGCCTCTCAATCTGTGTTTTCCCCCTCTGCCCCTCCTTTCAAGAGCATTACTCCAGATAAAACAGGACAGACCAAGGCACATTCTGATTGCCCCAGACTGGCCATACCAGCACTGGTACCCACTCCTGCACAGCCTAACATCGGTGCCACCCTGGCACCTACACCAGACTCCAACCCTCCCCTCTCAGCAGGAGGGACAGCTTCTGCATCCACAACTGCAAACTCTAAATCCTGCAGCCTGGCTTATTCCTTGAATTCTCCCCCAGTGACCTTAAGCAAGCAAGTGTTGGACGGCATTCTTGAATCCAGAAGACCCCTACAAGAAAATCCTATAGTGATAAGTGGAAAAGGTTCTGCTCATGGATTCAGTCTAAAGGAGAGGACACAGCACTACCCTTTCTGCCTCTTCTCCTGGATTTCTTAGCAGATCTACTCCACAAAGGCCTGTCCTTCTCCATTACGATACATGCCTCAGCCAATTTTGCTTATTACAACACCGAGCCACCTCTCTTCTCACACCCTCTTATCAGACTGTTCCTGAGAGGGGCAAACAACTTAAGGCCACCAAGGAAGAGCACCCACCCCTGCTTGGGACCTTAACTTTGTACTGGAAAAGCTCATGTCCCCCCCCCCTTTTGAACCTGCTGCATCAGCAGAGTTAAAATTCCTCTCTTGGAAAACAGCCTTGCTTCTAGTCATCACTTCAGCTAGAAGAGTGTCTGAGCTACAAGCACTGATCGCTGTGGAGCCCTTCATTATTTTTCTTGCTGACAGGGTTTCCCTGAGGACTAGCCCTTCCTTTATGCCTAAAGTGGTTTCCAGTGTGGCTCTCAAGCAATCCATCCATTTTACACCCTTCTTCCCTTTTGTTTGTGTCTTTCAGCTTTTCCCGGTTAGGGGTCGCCACAGCGGAACTCCAGTCTGCTAATGATTGGCGGTTGATTTTTACGTACCGGCTTGCCAGGCCTGACACACAACCTTCAACGAAGGTATGCCCATTCACGAAAGAGGAAAGGATCCTGCATTCCTTAGACTTGCACAGACCGCTCAGATTCTACCTTGATGGGAGTAAGCCCTTCAGAAAATCTGACCAGCTACTAGTCAGCTTTGCAACAGGGGCAGAGGGCAAGCCCATTTCAAAACAAACTATTTCTTCAGTTCTGTCTAAAACTACCGAGTTTATAAGGCCAAGAGAACGCGCTACACCTAGAAAACTAACTACCAAAGCGCATGCACCTGCTTCCTTGCCATAACATCAAATGTTTAAAATGGCAGAAGACTTCATTATGCTGGTTAGGGGAAGCTAAGACCCATTCGGAGTCTGGTATGCCGCGAGATACTTCAACTATGGAACCCACGGATGTCTCTACCTTAGATGGGTCTGGAGCCACTGTACAGGCTCCGGCTTCTGAGGGCGTATTCAGGCGTACGGACTTGCATATTAAATAAACGCCTCCTTCATTACTAAGGCCTAAATCTCGATCCATGTCTAAAAAACCGACGCCCAGGCCACATGTTCAGACCTCTATGCCTAAATAACAAATGATAAAAATGGCTGAAGCTCTAATGACTCTAATCAGGGGTAGCCAACCCCCCTCCCCCCAAGAGGCCTAGGGCTGAGCTTGATTATGAATCTTCTGATCAGGATTCTGTTTTTTCTAACTCTTCTGATAACCTGGATTTGTCCTTATCTACTTAGAGTCCTCTGCATCAGAATCCTCCTATTTCCTCTGCTTCCTCTTCTGAGGATTTTCTTTTGGGGAAACCGTACATACTCTAAGGGAACATTTCCATTGGGAAAACCAGGAATTTTCTGATTCAAAAAAGAAGCTTAGGGATTTCCTTCTCCTACCTCAGCATAGGCCTGTGGCTATTCCTCCTGTATTAGACATTGTTGGTGATGCTTTCTCTGAATTCACTTTGGCCCCTGATTCCCTGCCTCCTGCTCCCAGTAAACCTGACAGATACTGCAGGGTCCCGAAGTCCCACAAGTTCCTTTTCAATAATCCTATTGCAGATCCGAAGACTATTTCACAGGAGCCCAAGGGCATATTAAGGCTTCTACTGCTAAAAATCATACCCCTTCTGATAAAGACTCCAGGGCGCTGGATAGATGGGGTAAAAAGGTTTATACTTCAGCAACCTTGGCAATTAGAGCTTTAAACTGCCAATTTCATATGTTAAAATATCAGCAACATGTTATTGGACTGCTTAAACAGAAAATTATGTTAATTCTTGACTGTGTGGAAAATAGATTTATAGGATTTAATGCATTCTGCTGAACAAGTTGGAAAACATACTTTGCAATGTGGTTTTGATTCTTTAGAGGCCTCTTGCAGGGCTGCTGATACTGGGTCTGTGCTTAGAAGGCATGATTGGCTTAAGGAGCAATCTTTGCGTGATCATGTTAAAGCTAAATTGTTGGATGCTCCTTTATATCAGGACCGCCTGTTTGGCAACAAGGCTAAAGAAGTTCTTCAAAAGATGGAAGATAAAGCTAAATCTATGCAAGCTGTTAAAGATTTTTTTACATGTTCAGCCCTCCTAGATTTAGTAGGCACTGGCCTTCTAAGAATTGGTCCTTTCCAGCCCCTTCCAGGTCTTCTCAAGCCAAACCCAGACACAGCAAAAACCACAGGTTTCAGTCCCAGGGGACTCGCAGAACTAAGCAGTGGGGGGGCCTCCACTTCCAAGTCTGGGAATAACAAGATACCCCCCTATGGTAAACTGTCTCAATGACTTCCTTTTTAAAATTTCCAAGCACTTATCTTCTGACTGCCCCTTTGGGGGGGGGGGGGGATTGCTGTTCATGCAAAGAGCTGGGAACTCATTACCCAGGACAAATGGGTTTTAAATAGTGTCCCAGGGGTAGTGATTTCACTTCCACATGTTGCCAACGCCAAGTGGGTCGCCGGACCTACCCCCAAATCAGTGGGCAGAGGTTCAAAAACAAGTACTTTCTCTCTTAAGCATAGTGGCTATTCAACTGGTACCAGAAGAGGAAAAGGGATGAGGTTTCTACTCCAAACTTTTCCTGGTTCCCAGAAAAGAGAAATCATGGCATCCAATCCTGGACCTGTCTACTCTAAACACCTTTCTGGAGATTCCAAAATTCAAGATGCTGACTCTTCAGTTACTTCCTATGCTAGGCAAAGACGCCTGGTTGGCAACACTAGATTTAAAAGAAGCATATCTGCACATCCCAATCAGGGAATCTTGCAGAAGGTACCTATGCTTCAAAGCAGGCTACACGCACTATCAGTTCTCTGCACTGCCCTTTGGCTTATCTACTGTGCCCAGGGTATTCACAAAATGCCTAGCTCCGGTTATTGCATTTTGGAGGCAAATAAGTATTCAGATATACCCATACCTGGACGATTGTCTAATTCAGGCAGAAAGCCAGGACATACTTTTGAATCATCTGGCGTTTGTAAAAAGGGTTCTAACTTGTCTGGGGTACACCATAAACGAAAAGAATTCACAACTGGTACCCTGTCAACAAATTACTTTCCTGGGAGCAAGCTTGAAAACAACTTCCCAGATGGCTTACCTCATGCCAGAAAAGCAAATTCATTTGACAACCTACTTCAAACAAGTGGCCACAAAAACCCTGCTATCTGCAAGACAAATACTGCAAGCCTTTGGGTTCATGGCCTCCTGCATTCTTTTAATTCCATGTGCAAGACTGCATATGAGGGAACTACAGTGGTTTCTAAAAAGCCTATGGAGTCAACATTCTCATAGCCTAGAAGCAATGATTCCTATCATACCTTGCCTACGCCTAGAGTTCCATTGATGGGCAGAGGCCTGACACCAAAACAAGGGACTACCTTTCACACCACCCCCTGCCACACAAACCCTAACAGATGCATCAGACTATGTATGGGGGGCTCACCTGGCAGGGAAGTGCATTCAGGGCAAATGGAACCCAAGTCAAATGTGCCTGCATATCAATCAAAAAGAAATGTTAGCTGTACAGAATGCTCTGACAGCCTTCAAGGACTA
Organism: Protopterus annectens; assembly: GCF_019279795.1. NCBI lineage: Eukaryota > Metazoa > Chordata > Ceratodontiformes > Protopteridae > Protopterus > Protopterus annectens. The sequence goes on from NC_056731.1 coordinate 1,402,381,261, forward strand.
CATTCTTCCAGGACAACACCACGGTTATGTGGTACATAAACAAGCAGGGGGTACACATTCTTACCCCCCTCTGCAGACTAGTCATGGCATTGTGGAACACAGCCTTGAGCTACCAAGTGCACCTACAAGCTCAATTCCTGCCAGGAAAATTAAATACACTGGTAGACTGACTAAGCCGAAACCTCATGGACCCACATGAGTGGAAACTGGAACCAAAGATTTTCAACATGTTGACAAGCGAATGGGGGAGCCCAGATATAGACCTGTTTGCTTCCCCCCCAGAACTACCAATTAGACCAGTTTTGCACAAGGACTTCCCACAAACAAGCCTGGAAAGTGGATGCTCTGTCCTTCAGCTGGAAAACCTATCAGCCTATGCCTTCCCCACGCTGTCTCTGCTCTCCAAAGTACTACTAAAAGTCAAACAGGACAAACCAAGGATAATTTTGATTGCTCCAGACTGGTCGAGCCAACACTGGTACCCCCTCCTGCACAGTGTGCGTCACTGTTATCTCCATGACACCTGCCTCAGACTCCTTCCCTTCTGTCTCAGCAGAAGAACCAGATTCTGCACCCTCAGCTTCCAACACTGAACCTTGCAGCCTGACTAATTACTTAAACTCTCCCTTACCATCCCTCAGCAAACCTGTGATGGATGTCATCTTGGAGGCAAGGAGGGCTAGTACTAGAAAATCTTATGCTGAAAAATGGAAAAGATTCTGTGCCTGGAACCAATCTCAAGGGATGAGCACAGCAGCGCCCAATTACCTCAGATTTTACAATACTTAACTGAGATGCTTCACAAGGGCCTGTCCTTTTCTTCCATTAAAATCCACTCCTCAGCCATTTCAGCTCATAACACAGAACCTCCCCTCGTCTCTCATCCACTGCTCAAGCAGTATCTCAGAGGGGCCAAACATTTGAGACCACCCAGGAGAGCTCCAATCCCAGCCTGGGACCTTAACTTTGTATTGGAGAAACTCTCTATCTCCTTTCAAGCTAGCTGCTACTGCAGACTTAAAATTCCTTTCTTGGAAAACCGCTTTCCTTTTAGCAATCACTTCAGCTAGAAGGGTGTCTGAATTACAGGCCCTTATGGCAGTGGAGCCTTTCATCATCTTTCATGTGGACAGGGTGTCCCTCAGAACCAATCCATCCTTCATGCCCAAGGTGGTATCCAGTGTGGCTCTTAATCAGTCCATTCATTTGCCAACCTTCTTTCCCAATCCACAGAACAAAGGGGAACGGATTCTGCATTCCTTGGATGTGCACAGACAGCTTAGATTCTACTTGGACAGGACTAAACCTCAAAGAAAATCTGAACTGCTGGTAGCATTTGCTGCAGGGGCAGAGGGGAAGGCTGTTTCAAAACAAACCATTTCTAAATGGATAAGCCATTGCATTCATTTCTGCTACAAGCACCATGGAAAACCTATCCCCCAGGGGATCAGACCTCACTCCACCAGGGCTGCATCTACTTCTACAGCCTTTCTCAGAGGCGTTCCTACCAGGGACATCCTAGAAGCTGCTACCTGGAGTTCTGTACATACTTTCACCAAGCATTATCATTTAACAATTTTCTCTAAATCCAGAGCTGGCTTTGCCACTGCAGTCTTGCAGGGCCTTATAGCTGGCCCTAATGCTATCTAAACTCCTCCTCCCAACCATAGCTTTGGGAATCTACCTAAATGTAATGACTGCAACAGTGAAACATGAAGAAAATAATAAAGTTGTGTACATTTACCATAAATGTAGATGTTAGCGTTATTCACTGTTGCAGTCCTGGTTACCCTCCCTCCTGCCCCATAACTTCTTTTGGCTATACCTCTACTTTCCTTTAATATGCTTAAAAGCCTTTTTGGAGTATTTGCTTTTTTTTTTTTGTTGGAGGTATACCTTTGTGTTTTTTGTTTAATTGCCCCCCATTAGGGGGGCACCTGACATCTGGGGCAAGAAAAACTGATGTAATGGCGTCGGCTGCATGTTTTATACCCCCTGACGACCTGACATTATGGAAAAAGGGACAGCAACTGACACAGGACCCAAGACTTTGTTAATCAGGCCAACTGAGGGCAACCTGCAAGCAGATTACCCAAATGTAATGACTGCAACAGTGAGTACACTCTAACATCTACATTTATGGTAAGTGTACACAACTGTACTTTATGCATTCTGCAAGCCAAGTCAGCAAGCATACATTACAGTGTGGTTTTGACGCCCTAGAAGCATCTTGCAGGCTATTAGTCACTGGTTCTGTACTGCGAAGGCATGCTTGGCTTAAGGAACAGACCTTGCCTGACAATGTCAAATCAGTTATTAGATGCTCCTTTGCACAAGGACAGTCTGTTTGGCATCAAAGCAGAAGAGATTCTTAAAAAGATGGAAGAAAAAGCTAAATCGATGCAGACAGTTAAAGAATTCTTGCAAGTACAGCCTCCTAGATTCAATAGGCATTGCCCGTCGAAACATTGGTCCTTTCCATCCCCCTCAAGGCCATCTCCAACCAGACCCAGGGATAACGGACCACCCAGACTACAGTCTCAGGGTATGCAGAGATGTATGCAATGGAGTGCCTCCACCTCCAAAGCAGAGTGTGCTAAGCCACCCCCTGACTGAAAGAATCCCCAATGACTACTCAACTCCACTCCCCACCTGTGCCAAACATCTTGTGTCCCTAAGAGGAAAACTTGCCTTTCATGCAAAAAACTGGATTCCTATCACCAAAGACCAGTGGGGTCCTCAACACTGTATCCCAGGATTACGGATTTTACTTCCACTCACTGCCAACCCCAAACTGCTTCCCAGACTTGCCACCAAACCAGTGGGCAGAGGCACAAAATCAAGTTCAATCCCTGCTCTCTGTAAAGGCAATTCAACCTAGTCCTGCGAAACACAGGCCAGGGATTCTTTTCCAGACTCTTCCTGGTACCCAGAAAAGAGAGCACTTGGCGCCCAATCCTAGATCTGTCAATTCTCAGTACCTTCTTGGTGCTACCAAAATTCAAAATGCTCACCCTGCAGCAGCTTCTACTTATGCTAGCCAAGGATGCCTGGCTAGTCACCCTAGACTTAAGCCTATTTGCACATCCCTGTAAGGGACTCGTGCAGGAAATATCTATGCTTCATGGGAGGATGTGTGCATTATCAGTTCTCTGCACTTCCCTTTGGCTTATCCACTGCTCCCAGACTATTCACAAAATGCCTGGCTCCAGCCATTGCTTACTCCAGACAGAGAAATATCCAAATTTACACGTAATTGGATGACTGCCTGATTCAGGCAGACAGTCGGGAAATGCTGTTGCAGCACCTGACATTTTTAAAAAAACTTCTAACCTCCCTGGGGTACACCATCAACGAAAAGAAATCAAAACTTGTCTCCAGTCAAAGGATTGTATTCCTGGGAGCAAGTTTGGACACAGCATCCCAGTTGTCATTCGTCACTCCAGAAAAACGTCTCTGACACTATTTTACTCAAATGGCCACAAGAACCCCGCTATCTGCAAGGAAAATCCTGCAGGCCCCAGGGTTCATGGCCTCATGCATCCTACTAATTCCATATGCCAGATTGTATATGAGAAAACTTCAGTGGTACTTAAAAAGTCTTTAGTGCCAACATTCTCAGGACCTGGAAACAGTCATTCCTATCATACCCTGTCTAAGGACAGAGTTTCTTTGGTGGGCAGCAGCATGCAACCACAAAAAAGGACTGCCCTTTACTCTACCCTTCGATGCCCAGACCCTAACCACAGACTCATCAGACTATACCTGGGGTGCACACATGGCAGCAAGTGCATTCAGGGCCGCTGGAGCCCAAGTCAGATTCATCTGCACAGCAACCAAAAAGAGATGCTAGCTGTGCAGCACGTTCTGACAGCTTTCAGATACATACTCTCAACAGGACAGCTGCTAATAAAAAGACACCACAGTTATGTGGCACATCAACAAGCAGGGGGGAACACTCTCTTGCCTACTCTGCAGACTAGCCATGGCCCTGTGGAACAGGGCCTTGGACATGCAGGTCCATCTGCAAGCTCAGTTCCTGCCAGGCAAACAAAACTCAATGGCAGACGACTTAAGCAGAAATCTCCTGGACCCACACAAGTGGTAATTAGAGCCCAGCACCCTCAGCCTTCTGATTCAGAAATGGGGGTCCCCAGAGGAGGATCTATTTGCTTCCCCCCCGCAATCACCAGCTCAGCAAAGACTGCACCAGGACTTCTCACAGCAAGGCTTGGAAAGTGGATGCCTTGTCCTTCCAGTGGGTAAATCTCTCAATCTACGCCTTTCCCCTCTGCCCCATCGCTCAAGAGTATTGCTCAAGATAAGACAGGACAGACCAAGGACAAATTCTGATTGCCCCAGACTGGCCATGCCAGCACTGGTACCCGCTCCTGTGCAGCCTGTCACCGGTGCCACCCTGGCAACTACACCAGAACCCAGCCCTGCTCTTTCAGCAGGGGGGACAGATCTTGCATCCGCATCTGCAAACCATAAATCTTGCAGCCTGGCTTATTCCCGGAATTTTCCGTCAGTAACCAGCCTAAGCAAGCAGGTGCTGGACGTCATTCTTGAAGCCAGAAGAACCCAGTACAAGGAAATTCTATGCTGATAAGTGGAAAAGGTACTGCTCCTAGATTCAGTTTAAAGGAGAGGACACAAACCTGTCCTCGCTACCTCTAATCATTGGATTACTTCACAGATCTACTCCACAGAGGCCTATCCTTCTCTGTTAAGATCCACGCCTCTGCCATTTCAGCTCATTACAACACTGAGCCACGTCTCTTCTCTCACTCTCTTATCAGACAGTTGCTGAGAGAGGCAAACAACGCCGCTAAGGAGGACACCCACCCCTGCTTGGGACCTCAACTTTGTATTAGAAAAGCTCACCCCCCCCCCCCTCCTTCAGAGTTGGCAGAGTTAAAATTTCTGTCTTGGAAAACAGTATTGCTTCTGGCCATCACTTCAGCTAGAAGAGTGTCTGAGCTACAAGCACTCATGGCTATGGAACCCTTCATTCTCTTCCATAATGACAGGGTTTACCTCAGGACTAACACTTCCTTTATGCTTAAAGTGGTATCCAGTGTGGCTCTCAACCAATCTATTCATTTGCCAACATTCTTCCCTAATCCTCAAAATAAAGAGGAAAGGATCCTGCACTCCTTGGCTATTCTACCTTAATAGGACTAAGCCCTTCAGGAAATCTGACCAGTTACTAGTCAGCTTTGCACCAGGCGCAGAGGGCAAGGCCATTTCTAAACGCTTTCCAAATGGATAGCACACTGCATCCATTTCTGCTACAAGCACCATGGGAAACCAACCCTGCAGGAGGTTAGAACACATTCCACTAGGGCAACTTCTACCTCTACAACATTCCTCAGGGGAGTCCCTGCCAGGGATATCCTGGAGGCTGCTACCTGGAGATGTTCTTCATGTTTCACTGTTGCAGTCATTACATTTGGGTCATCTGCTTGCAGGTAGCCCTCAGCCGGCCTGATTATCAAAGTATTGGGTCCTGTGTCGGTTGCTGTCTCTTCTTCCATGATGTCAGGTAGTCAGGGGTATAAAGCATGCAGCCGACGCCATTACCCCAGTCTTTCTTGCTGTGCGGTGCCCGAAGCTGAAGCAGTTCGCAAGTGCCGGTCGGCAGACTACTGAAATTTTCGTTTTCAAGTTTCAGAACCGAAGTCTTCAAAAAAGCTAAGTACCCCGTTGGGATCCTTTTTCTTGCTCTAAACCAAGGTCAGTAAAAGTTAACAATTGTATTACTTGTGGAAAGCAAATATCTTATAAAGATTTTCATTTGTACTGCATTCCTTGCTTAGGCCCAGACCACAAAGTCCCTCGTTTTCGGTTTTGTGCCTTATTCAATCTTCTAACTCTTCGTCGGTTCATTTTCGCATCAAACTATATCGGTACTCTGTTTAATTATCCAGAAATGGCTTTGGAAAGCCATCCAACTACTGACGTTCCGAAAAAACGTAAAGATAGACCACATAGGTCCAAAGCTGCTGGCGACGCTTCCGTTAAGCTAGTCGACAATTCGCCGGAACTCAGTGAGGTGCTTTCGCAGCCCCTGATACCCGCTACTTCAGTTTTGCAGGCCTCTACTGAGACCTATTCGGAGTCCGGTATGCCACGAGATGCTTCTTCGACTATGGAACCTGCGGATGTGTCTACCTTGGATGGGTCTGGAGCCGCTGTGCAGGCACCGGCTTCTGAGGGTGTATGCAGGCCTACTGATGTGCATATCAAACCAACACCATCTTCAAGGCCTAAAATTCGTTGGAAACGCACGTCCAAACCGCATGGTCAGGCCCATATGCCTAAAAAACAAATAAGAATGGCTGAAGACCTTATTACCCTAATTAGCGGAAGCCAGCCTTCTCTCTAAGAGACCTAGAACTGATTTTCCTTCTGATTCTTCTGATAAGGATTCTGAATTTTTTGTTTTTTCGGATGACCAGGAGTTGCCCTTATCTACCTATGAAGATTCTGATGCAGAGAATTCAATTCCCTCTGCTTCCCCTCCAGAAAATTTCTCTTTTGGTGAAACTTTGCACACTCTTGGGGAGCATTTCTGTTGGGAAAGCTGGGATTACTCTGACTCCAAAATGAGGCTTAGGGAATTCTTACCCCTACCTCAACATAGGCCTTTAGTTATCCCTCCTGTTCTGGACATTGTAGATGATGCCTTCTTGGACTTTAGCCTGGCCCCAGACACTTTAATTCCGGTCAGGTTTCTTGGGAGCAGGAGGGTAGAGTACCTGACTCTCACAAGTTCCTCTTTAAGAATCCTACTGCGGACCTAGAGACCATTTCATAGGGAACCAAAGGCGTTTGGCTACTACTGCCAAAAACTGTACCCCCTCTGATAAGAGATTCCTGGGCCCTGGACAGATGGGGAAAGAAGGTATACACTTCTGCTACTTTGGTCAATAGGGCCTTAAACTGCTACGTTCATATGTTAGTCAGCAGCATATTATTGGATTACTTAAACAGAAAATGATGTTGATTCTGGACTGTGCTGAAAATAATGAATTACAGGTTTTAATGCATTTTGCTGAATAAGTTGATAAACATATTTTCAATGTGGTTTTGACTACTTAGAGGCATCTTGCAAGGCTGCAGTCACTGGGTCTGTTCTTAGAAGGCATGCTTGGCTTAAGGAGCAAACTTGCCCAGATCATGTTAAAGCTAAATTACTGGATGTTCCCTTAAACCAAGACCGCCTGTTTGGCAACAAAGCAGAAATAGTACTTAAAAAGATGGAGGAAAAAGCTAAATCTATGCAAACTGTTAAAGATTTCCTGCAAGTACAGCATCCCAGATTTAGTAGGCATTGGCCTTCTAAGAATTGGTCCATTCCTGTCTCTTCCAGGCCTTCTCAGTCCAGACCCAGGAACAGCAGACCACCTTAGACTACAGTCTCAAAGTACTCACAGGCCTAAGCAGTGAGGGGCTCCCACTTCCAAAGCTGGAAGTAGTAAGACATCCCCCTATAGTAAACTGTCACAGTGACTTAACTTTAAATCTTCCAAGCCCGGCTCAACTGACTGCTCCTTTTGTGGGAAAGATCGCCCTGCATGCAAAAAACTGGAAACTCATTACCCAAGACAAATGGGTTTTAAATATAGTTTCCCAAGGGTACAGATTCCACTTCCACACCTTACCAACCCCAAACAGTTGGCCAGACATACCCCCAAATCAGTGGGCAGAGGCTGAATAGCAGGTTCTCTCTCTCCTAAGTATCAGGGGTATTCGACCTGTCCAGAAGAGGAATGGGGACAAGGTTTTTACTCAAGACTTTTCTGGTACCCAGAAAAGACAACTCCTGGCATCCTATACTCGACCTGTCTATCCTAAACTCCTTTTTGGTAATCCCAAAATTCAAAATACTAACTCTAACTGCTTCCCATGCTAGGCAAAAATGCCTGGTTGGCAACATTGGATTTAAAGGAAGCTTACCTGCACATCCCAATAAGGGAATCTTGCAGAAAATACTTCTGCTTCAGAGCAGGCCACATGCACTATCAGTTCTCTGCACTGCCTTTTGGCTTATCTACTGCACCCAGGGTATTCACAAAGTGCCTAGCTCCAGTCATTGCATTCTCCAGGCAAAGAAATATTCAAATATACTTATACCTGGACGATTGTCTAATTCAGGCGGAATGCCAGGGCATACTATTAAGTCAGGCATTTGTAAAGAAACTGCTAACCTCACTGGGGTACGCCATAAATGAAAAGAATTCACACCTAGTACCTTGCCAACAAATTGTTTTCCTGGGAGCAAGCCTGAATACAACTTCCCAGATGGACTACCTCATGCCAGAAAAACAAGTTTGACTGCCTACTTCAAACTACTGGCCACAAAGACCCAGCTATCTGCAAGGAAAATATTGCAAGCCCTGGGGTTCATAGCCTCTTGCATTGTACTAAGTCCATATGCAGGACTGCATATGAGGAAACTACAATGGTATCTAAAAAGCCTATGGTGCCAACATTCTCAGGACCTGGAATCGATGATTCCTATCATTCCTTATATAAAGACAGTTACTTTGGTGGGCAGAGGCCTGCCACCACAACAAAGGACTGCCATTCACTCTACCCCCTGCCGCCCAAACCCTAACAGACTCCTCAGACTATGCATGGGGGGCTCACTTGGCAGGGCAGTGCATTCAGGGCAAATGGAAACAGAGTCAAATGCACCTGCATATCAATCGAAAAGAAACGTTAGCTGTACAGAATTCTCTGATGGCCTTCAAGGACCACTTTCTTCCAGGACAATTATTGGTAAAGACGAACAACACCATTGTTATGTGGTACATAAACAAGCAGGGGGGGGAACCTACTCATACCCTCTATGCAGACTAGCCATGGCTTTGTCGAATACAGCCTTGAGCTACCAAGAGGACCTACAAGCTCAATTCCTGCCAGGCAAGCTAACTACACTGGCAGACAAACTAAGCAGAAATCTCATGGACCCACACGAGTGGAAACTGGAACCAAAGATATTCAACATTTTGATAAACGAATGGGGGAGCCCAGAGATGGACCTGTTTGCCTCCCCTCAGAACTACCAATTGGACAAATTCTGCACAAGGACTCACCGCAGACAAGCTTGGAAAGTGGATGCCCAGTCCTTCACCTGGGAAAGCCTTTGTTTATTCCTTTTCCCCTCTGCCTTTCCTCTCGAAAGTTCTACTAAAGATCAAACAGGACAAACCAAGGACAATACTGATTGCACCAGACTGGCCATGCCAACACTGGGTACCCCCTCTTGCACAGTATGTCCCTGCTAGAGCCATGGCACCTGCCTCAGATCCCTTCCCTGCTGTCCCAGCAGGAGGGACAGATTCTGCACCCCCAGCTTCAAACCCTGAACCTTGCAGCCTGGCTGGTTACCTGAGCTCTCCAGTACCATCCTTCAGTAAGCAAGTGCCGGATGTCATTCTGGAGGCAAGGAGGCCTAGTACTAGAAAATCCTATGCTGAAAAGTGGAAAAGATATTGTTCCTGGAGCCAAACTCAGGGGATGGGTGCAACCGTGCCCAGCTTACCGCATATTTTTCAGTACTTAACAGAGATGCTTCACAAGGCCCTTTCCTTTTCTATTAAAATTCATGCGTCAGCCATTTCATCTCATTATAATACTGGCCCACCCCTCTTTTCTCACCCCCTGCTGAAGCAATTCCTCAGAGGGGCCAAAAATTTAAGACCACCCAGGAGATCCCTTACCCCAGCCTGGGACCTTAACTTTGCATTGGAAAAGCTCACTCTACCTCCCTTTGAGCCAGCTGCAACTGCAGAGTTGAAATTCCTTTCTTGGAAAACAGCCCTTCCTTTAGCCATCACTTCAGCAAGAAGAGTGTCTGAATTACAGGCCCTCATGGCAGTGGAGCCCTTCATAATCTTCCACGCAGACAGGGTGTTCCTCAGGACCAATCCTTCCTTTATGCCCAAAGTGGTATCCACTGTGGCCCTTAATCAGGCCATTCATTTGCCAACCGTGTTTAATCCACAAAAGAAAGGAAAACAAGTACTGCACTCTTTGGACGTGCACAGACAACTTAGATTTTATTTGGACAGGACTAAGCCTGTTAGGAAAACTGAACAGCTGCTAGTTGCCTTTGCTGCAGTAGCAGAGGGGAATGCCATTTCAAAGCAAACCATTTCTAAATGAATAGGCCATTGCATTCATTTCTGCTATAAGCACCATGGAAAACCTACCCCACAGTGATAAGATCTCATTCCACCAGGGCTGCATCTACTTCAACAGACTTTCTCAGAGGTGTTCCTACCAGGGACATCCTAGAAGCTGCTACCTGGAGTTCTGTTCATTCCTTCACCAAGCATTACCACTTGCCTATTTTTTTCTAAATCCAGAGCTGGTTTTACCATTGCAGTCTTGCAGGGACTAATAGCTGCTCCTAATGCTCTCTCGAATTGCCTCCTCTCCTCTCTTCCGTAGCTTTGGGAATTTACCCAAATGTAATGACTGCAACAGTGAAACACGAAGAACATAGTACAGTTGTGTACACTTACCATAAATGTAGATGTTCGTGTGTATTCACTGTTGCAGTCCTTGTTACCCTCCTTCCAGCCCCCTTGACTTCTATTGACTATACCTCTCTTCTTCTTTTCTATATTTACGCTTTGTGGTGTATTTGCTTTTTGTTGGAGGTGTAACCTTGTGTATAATTGCTTCCTGTTACGGGAGCACCTGACATCTGGGGCAAGGAAAACTGATGTAATGGCATCTGCTGCATACTTTTATACCCCTGACTACCTGACGTCATGGATGAGTCAGCAATTGATGCATTACCCAAGACTTTGATAATCAGACAGACTGAGGGCTACCTGCAAGCCGATAACCCAAATGTAATGACTGCAACAGTGAATACACTAACATCTACATTTATGGTAAGTGTACACAACTGTACTTTCTGTACACACCTTCACCAAGCATTACCACCTGCCTATTTCTTCCAAATCCAGGGCGGGTTTTGCTACAGCAGTTCTGCAAGGCATACTAGCCAGCCCCAACTCTTCTTGACTGCCTCTACCCTTTTTCAGCTTTGGGAATCTACCCAAGTGTGATGACTGCAACAGGGAAACATGATCGTAGTACAGTTGTGTACACTTGCCATAAATGTAGATGTTTGAGTGTATTTACTGATGTAGTCCTGGTTTCCCTCCTTCCAGCCCCCTTGTTTCTCTTTCTCTTCTCTCTATGCCTGCTACTTACCCCTTTCAGGGGTATTGGTATTTACTTTTTACTGGTGGTGTATGTTAAAATGAAACGGAGCTTAAAAAAAAAAAATGCTGTTAATTGCTCACTATCTTGGCCACCCCCCCATAGTGAATTTCTGATGGACTAGTTGTACAGTATTTGTTTTGTACATGATTTTAAAGACATGCCCCTGGAGTATACTGGAGGGGATATATATGCAGCTAATATAACCTGTGGATAAGGTGAGACCTCAGTACAGTTGTACAAAAATCTGAACATGTAGCAAGGTAAAACAAATTTAGCCTTCCGTGTGGAGTCTGCATGTCCTCCCCAAGGTCGAGTGACGTTTAAAGACATGCAGGTAGGTGCGTGCGTTAATGGGTGTGCCTTCTTTGAAGGTTGGTAGACGGGCTGGCACCTCGGCACTGTAAAAATCTACTGGCGATCTTTAGCGGACCGGAGTTCCGCTGTGGTGACCCCTAACCGGGAACAGCCAAAAAAAATTAGTTTTAGATATTGGTATGTGTGTGATTTATTTAATTACTGTCATAAAATATAAATCAGTGGTGCATAATGTCTGGCCCTTGGGCCAAATCCACCCTCAACGCAACACCATCCGGCCCCCAGAGAGTAACCAAAAATTTTTTAAAAAAGTGAAAAAATGCTATGGCTTACTCCAGTCAAGCAAACTTTCCAGCACGTGCTTACTTACCTAATTGACTGCAGTTGCTTACACCTCTAATTTTAGTTGTGGAAGTAACTGTTATTTGTTGTGTATAACTTGTCTGTAAACAGTAGTAACTTTCTGCAAGAGTTTGTAACAAGTCATAGCTGCAAGCCAGAATAAAGTTAAATGCAGAGTTGATGTAGAAAACAGGCAATTTCATGACTGCTGTCTTAAGTAAAAATGCTAGTAGCTGTTACCTATTAACTCTTAACGACTGGCTGTGTTTTCAAGTGGCCCGCGGATGCATTAAGAATTCATGTAGTGGCCCTCCTCACAAAAAAGTTATGCACTACTGATGTAAATGGTCTTGACAGCATGTCAAAAGTCTCCAGAAAGTCAGAGGTCCAGATGGCAGTGCTCAAAAGTCATGTTTGACTGGATAAGACCAGGGGCGGCTTGTGCCATAGGACTGCAATATGCAGCCCCCCGACCTGTAGAAAAAAGCAAAACAAATCGCGAGTCCTGGAACTCCTGGCATGCATGCTAGGAGTTCCTGGAACTCACAGAACTCCAGACTGCTGTCAGCAGTCCGGATAGGAGGAAAGGCATCTCTGCCCTGCAGATGCCCAGAAGTCTGTGTGGTGATGACCGCATAGAACAGAATAACTCCAGACTGCATCATCTGCAGGCTGGAGCCTTCTCTTGAGGAGAAAGGGAAACCACCCGTTAGCTTGTGCAGGACGGGACTGAGAAGACTGGAACACTGAATGGGACTGAGAACACACTGAGTTCAGGTACTATGTGTAGCCGCTATCTTTGAATGGGACTGATAAGGGTGTGTGTGTGTCTGTGTGTAATGCCCCAGTTGCTATATACTGGTGGCTAGAGAGAACACATGGTGGTGGGTAGAGAATATCTCAGTCTTGAACCCTGTACCTTGGGTGCAGGTGGCAAGGGGCCTGAATTCCCGACCCACCACCATTTGTAAAAATTCTGCAGATTTCTGCCTCATTTGTTATATTCCTCATAAAATTTGTGGTTTCCTTACACAGTCAGTAATGCAGTGGTAGCATTGTTGCCTAACAGCTGCAGGTTCTCTGGTTTGATTGTTGGCTGGGGTGTCTTCTGTGTGAAGTCTGCATAGGTTCATAGGTAGCATGTCCTCCCATCTTACAATGACATGTGTCTGGAGTGTTTCTCTCTGGGCCTCTGCTGAAAATTGGCTTTTGTTCCAAGTCATAATTTCCTGGTTAAATAAAGATGAGGCATTTGAATTTCAGACTTCATATTCTTCAGAAAGTACATGGTAACACAACCTTTTATTCTAGCAATTTTCTAAGTTTATAAGATTGATATTTGAAATTTGTCCTTATTTTTGGGACTGAATTCCCCCATTATTGGCTTCGTCCAGGTTTTTTGTGCTAAGGTTGAGAGCTATGGTGAGAACTGAATTCACTGAATATGTTTGGGGGCTGTATTCCCACATTATTGGCTTTGTTCAGTTGTTTTGTGCTAAGAGGTTGACAGCTATGGTGAGAACTGAGTTAAATAAATGGTAGCCATTTAAGTTTCAGTCTTCTCTTTCACAAAACAGTTGATTTGTCATAGTGTATGTTGCTCTGACTGTTTTGCACAAGGTCCTGGGTTCAAGACTTGACAGTGAAATGTATGGTGGTAACACAGCATTTTATTCTAGTAACGTTCCAACATTATGCAAGCAATGTTTAAAACATGTCCCTGTTTTTTGTGCTTTTGCCCCCCCCCCCAAATAAATTTTGGCTTTTTCCAGATTTCTTGTGCTGCAAAATTCAGAGATACAGCTGAGTGTCATGTAGATTTTTACATGGAGCTGAGAGCTACAAAAGTTTAGTGCTGCTTATGCTGAGTTGCTTGCATTAATAGCACAACAGGTAGTGTACTTGCTTTTGAAGCAGAAGGCTGTGGGTTCTACTCCCCCAGTAAGGTAGATGCATTGCTGATACTGTACTGTGTTGTAAAGGGGGTGGATGCTGCAGCCCTTTTTGGCGAAGATACCTAGTAATTATGAACCTATCAGTTTGCCATCCATTCCCTATTGCAATATTACTAGCTTATCATTTTTAGTGCAACATAGGCAATTTATTCCTCAAGAGCAACAGGCACTTTATTTGTAGATGAAGCAATGAAATATAAAGTTGTTTGCTAGCAGCATCCTCTTCATTAGTTACAGATTTCTTTAATATGGAATTATTTAGATGACTTTGACTTCAGAGATTGTGCATATTTACTGATACTGGTGGACTGTAGAAGTTTGGGTAGACTTGTGATGGAAATGTTCTGAATTCGGCAGTTTTGTCATTATTGGTGCATGCATTTTGTTTCATTGTTTACTGGAAAAATGTTCAAAACAATTAATTTAAAACACCTAACAACTATTTTGTACAAGGAATATAATTTAATACAATCAGGAAGGCGTATCAAAGAGCACGTGTATGTTTCGTGTGTAAGGGGCCTATGATTTGAAAACAGCCCAAAGCTGATCTTTATCTGCCACTGGCAAAATGTATTTTCTTTAAATGTGGGTTTCAATGCTGTTTCAATGAATGTGAGTTTCAAGGGCAGAGAAGTTTTAATGCTAAGTCTATTTTGTGAGACTGCATTGCTTTGTTTAGCAGATAACTATTAGTGTTTGTGCTGTAAAATGCAAAATAAAACTTTCAAATGAAATCCAAATCATCGCAGAAGTAAAGCAAGTATGCACATTAGTCTTTATGGTAAATGGGGTGAAATAACCAAGGAATTGGTACATTGGAATGGCTGCAGGGGCGAGGCTCCATTCGACCATGATTTTGTGAGGGGGAAGGGCAGCAAACTCAGACAGCCCCATCTGAACTATACCTCTCAACTGTCCAGATTTTTGCAGAATGAATAGATTTTTGTTTCTTATTTTTGGTTCCTCAAAATGTGTGGTTTTCCAGCAAATCCTTTAGGAATGAAATCACTAAATGACAGACATTGAGTTTCAAACGTTATAACCTTCAGAAAAATGCATGCTAAAGCAAGCCATGTTATTCCGTAAACTCACTATGTTCTTCATCTCACATTGCTGCAGTCCTTACACTTGGGTAGTCCGCTGTCCTCGGTCGACCCGAATATCAAAGTATTAGGCTGACGTCGGTCAAGGCGCTTGACTGACATCAGAACGTCAGGGTACAAATGCGCATGACCGACGTCATATCCTCAGTCTTTTTTGCCGCATGGTCCGATGCAGAAGCAGCGTTGCAAGTGCCGTTCGGCGTTCTGAAATTTTGGTCGGAGTTTCAGACAGAGTCGAAGTTGGCTAAGTACCCCGTTGGGGAATATTTTAGTTTTTTCTTGCCTCAGTGGTTTACCGGATGTCAGAAAAAGTGAATAACTGTATTTCTTGTGGGAAGCAGATACCGCATAGGGACTATCATACTTTGTGTATTCCTTGTTTGGGGCCTGAGCACGACGTTGTTGGGTGTCGCTTTTGTGCTAGGTTCAATAAGCGCACTATTAAGCGAAGGTTAGATTGTGCCAGGTTGGTGTTCGGGAAGCGGTGCAATTACAATATGCCGTCGGATGCTCCGACGCCCGCTTCTTCGAAGAAGCGCAAAGACAAATCTGCTAAGCCCAGGCAAGAAGAGTCGTCCGTACCGGACGCCGGTTCTTTAGAGGCGTCAGTGGAACCGGTGGTTCCACAGGAGGCTTCTCTGGAGTCCCAGGGGGAGACTTTGATATTGCAGGATGTGGCCTCTCAGGAGGCAGGTCAGGCTGAAGGGGCTTCTCAAGTTACTGTACTCCCCTCCCTTCCTAGGGTGGTTAGGCCCTCTCCTTCTGTTTCCAAGGCTTCTCCCAGAGGCAGGCCAGGTTTAGCTTCTGTTGGTGTCACTCCTAGTTCTTCAGGATCTGTGCCCAAGAAGCACATGCTTAAAATGGCAGAAGATTTAATTACTTTGATTAGAGGTTCTTTGCGCCCTCCCGATAGGCGCCCTAGGGTGGGACCAGAGTTGGGGAGTTCTGAGCAGGCTTGGATGTTTCAGAGTCTTGGCTGAAGACATGGAGGAGTACTCACCTGATTCTGATTCTGATGCAGATGATTCGACTCCTTCTGCCTCTCCTCCAGAGGATTTTTCTTTTTCAGAGACTCTTCATTCCATGAGGGAACATTTTAAGTGGGAAGGTCAGGGCTTCTCTGATTCCAGGAAAAGGCTTAGGGAATTTTTGCTTTTACCCCAGCATAGGCCTTTGGCTATACCACCTGTTCTGGATGTTGTGGAAGATGTGTTTGCAGAGGCTTCACTTAATCCTGATTCTTTGCCTCCTGCTCCTGTTAAACCGGATAGGTATTACAGGGTGCCTGAGGCTCATAAATATCTTTATAAGAGTCCTAGGGCGGACCCAGAAACTGTTAGTCAGGGACCTAAGGGTGTCAAGGCCTCTGTTGTAAAAAATCCGGTTCCTCCAGATAGAGGCCAGAGCTTTGGATAGATGGGAAAAGAAAGTCTATACTTCTTCCACCTTAGCTATGAGGGCTTTGAATTGCCAGTTTCACATGTTGAAATATCAAAATTATCTTCTTACTCAATTGAAGTCTAAGGTAGATGCTCTGGCGGAAGGCATTGAGTGTAAAGAATTACAAGATTTGGTACATGTCTCTGAACAGGTGGGTAAGCATTCTTTACAATGTGGTTTTGATGCTGTACAGGCCTCGTCTAGGGTGGCTGCCACTGGGTCAGTTCTTCGCAGGCACGCCTGGCTGAGGGATCAGAATTTATCTGACCATGTTAAGACAAGGATTTTGGATGCTCCTTTACAGTCTGATGTGTTGTTTGGTTCTCCTGTGGAGTCAGTCTTGAAGAAAATGGAAGACAAGGCTAAGTCTATGCAGGCTGTTAAAGATTTTTTGCAGGTTCAGCCTCCGAAGTTTAGTAGGAATTGGCCTGCTAAGGGGTGGACGTACCCTTCTTATGATTCACAGTCTAGGGGTAGATCTAGACGTGGTAGGGGCAGAGCTCAGAGTTCCTTCAGACCTAGAACAGGGAGTTCACCTGCACAATCTTCGGGTGAGGGCAGGGGCCAGTCCTTTTGTAAACAGGCCCAATAACCTACCTTTTCAGCTGCCAGATCCTTCTTGCCTGGCAGCACCTTTGGGAGGAAGGTTGGCACTCTTCAAGGAAAATTGGAGTTTGATTACCCAAGACAGATGGGTATTGGATATCATACACCAAGGTTGCAGGTTTTATTTCCATACCTTGCCTCCTTTCAAAGGCATGCCGGACGTTCCTCCTCAGCAAAGACTAGAGGCTCACAAACAAATTTCTCTGCTGCTTCAAATAGGGGCCATACAACCGGTCCCTCTGCCAGAAGTGGGCCTAGGATTTTATTCTCGCCTGTTCCTAGTACCAAAGAAGGGGATCACGTGGAGACCAATTTTGGATTTATTTATCCTCAGCACTTATCTGGACATTCCCAAGTTCAAAATGTTGACGTTACAACAGCTTTTACCTCTGCTGGGCAAAGATCACTGGATGGTGACTCTGGATCTCAAGGAGGCTTACCTTCATGTTCCTATCAGGCTAAGTTGCAGGAAGTATCTGCGTTTTCGGGCTGGGACTTCTCATTATCAGTTCTCTGCATTGCCCTTTGGCTTATCTACTGCGCCCAGAGTGTTCACGAAGGTTCTGGCTCCAGTGATAGCTTTCTTCAGGCTAAGAGGAATACAGATTTATCCTTATTTGGACGATTGCCTGATTCTGGCCCAAGGAAAGGACGAACTTCTTCATCATTTACAATATGTGATAGCAGTGCTAAGATGCCTGGGGTATTCTGTGAACGAAATAAAGTCCAGTCTAGTACCCTCTCAGGACATGTGCTTTCTGGGTGTGAGACTGAATACAGCATCCCAGATGGCCTTTTTGACCCCGGACAAACAAAAGAATCTTTCGCTTTACTTCCACCAATTGTCTCATCAGTCCAGGCTGACTGCAAGGACAGTCCTTCAAGCCTTGGGGTTCATGGCATCTTGTATTCTGGTGCTTCCCAATGCCAAACTGCATATGAGGAAGCTACAATGGTATCTCAAAAATGTATGGACACAGCACTGCCAAGATATGGACACTGTCATTCAGATAATACCTTGCATTCAAAAGGAATTTTTGTGGTGGGCTCAGGAATGTCACCTAAACAAGGGACTCTCTGTGACCCGGCCAGAGGCGAGTCAGATTCTAACGACAGATGCCTCAGACAAAGCTTGGGGAGCTCAGCTAAATGGAAAGTGGGTACAAGACACGTGGCCTGCCAGACTTCAACATCTACATATCAACTTGAAGGAGATGTTAGCAGTCCAATTTGCATTAATAGCTTTCAAGGATTTACTTCTTCCAGGGCAGGTGTTGGTTCTAACAGACAACACAACTGTCATGTGGTACATCAACAAGCAAGGGGGAACACATTCTTATCCTCTATGCAGACAAGCAAGGATTTTGTGGGAGACTGCTCTCAGTTTACAGCTAAATCTTCAGGCAAGGTTTCTGCCAGGAGCACAGAACTCCTTAGCAGATGTGTTGAGCAGACAAATTATGGATCCCCACGAGTGGAAATTGGATCCTCATGTATTTCAGAAATTGACAGTGTTATGGGGAACTCCAGACATAGATCTGTTCGCTTCTCCACTAAACTACCAGCTGCCAAAGTTTTGCACAAAAAGGTTTCATCCCACAGCCTGGAAAGTGGATGCTCTTTCATTCAATTGGAGCAAGCTTCATGTGTATGCCTTTCCACCTCTGCCTCTCCTCCCAAGGGTACTCCTGAAGGTCAGACAGGACAAGCCAAAGATCATTTTAATAGCTCCAGATTGGCCTCGACAGCACTGGTACCCATTACTGAGAAGTCTGGTACGGGAGCCTCCATGGCCTTTACCTTCGATTCCACACCTGCTGTCTCAGGAGAACAGTCATTTACTCAATGTCAAACTTCACTCTCTTCACCTAACAGCCTGGCATATTCTGTTTTGAACCCTGGAGGTCTCAGCTTCCACAGCAAGTTTTGAATGTTATTTTGGAGGCCAGAAGGCCTAGTACAAGGAAAGTGTACGCAGATAAATGGAAGAGATTTTTATTTTGGAGTACAGCAAAGGAATTTGATGTTTCTGAGCCTAATTTAAGTGTGGCTCTTCAATATCTTACTGAGTTACTGGACAAAGGTTTGTCCTTCTCTTCTATTAAGGTTCATGCTGCAGCAATTTCTGCTCACTATGACTGTGACCCACCATTGTTTTCTCATCCTTTGTTTAAGCAATTCCTTAGAGGGCAAAGAATATAAGACCCCACGTAGAGCTCCTACTCCTGCTTGGGATCTCAATTTTGTGTTGGAGAAACTCACTCTACAACCTTTTGAGCCTGCAGCTACTGCCGAGTTGAAATATTTATCATGGAAGACGGCTTTTTTGTTGGCCATTACCTCTGCAAGAAGGGTTTCTGAATTACAGGCCCTTATGGCGGTTGAGCCTTTCTTAATTTTCCATAAGGATAGGGTATCTTTGCGTACTAATCCTTCCTTTATGCCTAAGGTGGTTTCTAGTGTGGCTTTAAACCAAACTATTCATTTGCCTACTTTTTATGCAAACCCCCAAAATAAAGGGGAAAAGATTTTGCACACTTTGGATGTACACAGGCAGTTGCGATATTATTTGAGCAGAACTAAAGGGTTCAGGCAGTCTCAGCAGTTATTTGTTTCATTTGCTTTGGGTTCTCAGGGCAAGCCTGTGTCAAAACAAACTATTTCTAAGTGGATTGGGTTTTGTATTCCTTTCTGTCCTTCCCATCATGGTAAGGAGATTCCAGCTGGGATTAGGCCTCATTCCACTAGGGCTACTGCCACTTCTACAGCTTTTTTAAGGGGGTGGCAACTAAAGATATTTTGGAGGCAGCTACTTGGAGTTCAGTGCATACTTTCTCTAAGCATTATCACCTTCCACTTTACTCTAAATCTAGGGCTGGTTTTGCCACTGCAATTTTACAGGGCATTTTGGCAGCTCCTACTGCTTTATAGTTTTGCCATCCTCCCTTACCTCTGCTTTGGGATTCTACCCAAGTGTAAGGACTGCAGCAATGTGAGATGAAGAACATAGTACAGTTTTGTACCTACCATAAATGTAGATGTTCAAGATCCACATTGCTGCAGTCAATTTACCCTCGCTCCTTCCCGTCTGTAGTTAGAGGCGGTTGTGTGGGTTGGGTTGTAAATATTGTGGATATTGTATATATTGTACATATGATTAGTGCAAGGGTGGTTGGTTGTTTTTGCTGTCTTTGGGTTTTGACCTTTCTTTTTAGGGTCTTCTGACATCTGGGGCAAGAAAAGACTGAGGATATGACGTCGGTCATGCGCATTTGTACCCTGACGTTCTGATGTCAGTCTTAAGCGCCTTGACCGACGTCAGCCTAATACTTTGATATTCGGGCCGACCGAGGACAGCGGACTACCCAAGTGTAAGGACTGCAGCAATGTGGATCTTCGAACATCTACATTTATGGTAGGTATAAAACTGTACTTTTATACAAGAGCAATTTTTAGTACTGTCTGTATGTTCCC